>NC_056036.1:35615538-35915538 GCF_004379255.2 Salvia splendens
TGCTCAGCGGCACGGACGTGCTCGATGCATCGAGCAAAGTCGTGATGTCGGCAAGAGCACAGCGGCGGACAGTGTTGTGCCGCGTCGACGGCATGGACGACGTCCTTCCCTGCAAGTATCGATGCAGATGCTCTTAGAATTGACAGTGGACTAGCCCTTGGCCGAAAGTCATGAGGACTTAGAAAGGTATTGTGAGGTATGGCAGGAGGATGACTTCGTTGATCATTCGTTATAGTGGGTCTCAGTGGTTGGTTGCTTCATGATAGATTAATTTCTTATATTTGTTAGTTATTGTGTATTTTAATTTTGTTTTTCTAGCATTTGATATAATTTTGGTTTAATGTATCATATTTCCTAGAATTGTCCTCTGTTCAATAAATTCAAGCCTATCCGACTATTGGATGAGAGCGATATTTGACCACGACTCTTTAACACTTATAATAGTTAAACAAGTGGATTTATAAGAGAAATTAGGGGATGTAGAGTGAGAAATTAAAGGATTAAGATTCCATGTGTGCTTGTTAGTGACTTTGTCCCAACAGTGATTTAATGAACACGTAATTAACGCCTTGCCCACACACACAGTTAGGCACATAAAACATTAGGTCACTAATTAAAGGGTTTAATTACTCCATTCTACACCAACCAATCTAATTTCATGTTCATTGTATATCACTAAACTTCTCACACACTTTAAAGTTATAGTATTAGCAATGGAGGTTATTTGATGCATGCATGTGACTAGGTTAGTAGGATGTGTATATATGTATATATATTGAGAAATTTAGTTGTAAGATATATTTAAAATTGATATTATTCGTGAGCAACATTCTTGTTTAATTCATGTTTAGTGTATTTATTTTGTTTTTTTACATTTAATTAGATTTTAATACTATCTTAAAATCGATATTTATATTATTATTTTCATAAAATACATAAAATCAAAGCTTGATTTGTAATTTTATTTATTCTTTAATTCTCATATGCTTTCTCGTATATTTTCAGAAATTCAATTGATTATACATGAAAAATTATAACGAAAAAAACAGGGTTCGATTTAGAATTACCATCAAATGGCATAATGGATCCAAGACAATTTACGATTACCAACCCAAGACATTTGAAAAGTAGCCACTATTGTTAGGTCTTTATTTCAATAATAATAAAAAAAATCAATAAGAATTATTTAATCATACATGGTAATTCAACTTGAATTTATTAGTTGAAAGAGAATCGTACAACTAAGTCACGGGTCATTATCATCTAGAGTTGTTAAATTCTCAATTGGTAAAATTAAATAATACAAATCATCACTGACTCCCTTTGGGGGATTAGAATCATCTGATGGTGCATCAATCTAAAACAAATGGCAATTTGTTAAGGATATTGATCCTCAACGTCGAATTTTCCACACAATCAAGAAACGGTTGTCGTCTTTGTCGAGCGCCCAACGTTTGGGTCTGCGACTTGAACGGCAAAAGGGGCTGCTGAGCGCGAGATTTACTCGTCGGCATCCTTATGAGAGATTTCTTGTTTGCTAAGCAAGTGAGCCAAATAATGATATTTTGATTAATTGGCTGAATATTATGGAAGACTCCACACATATTTATAATATGTGTGGATACAAAAAGATATGCTAAATGCCTATAATATCTAAACAAAGAAGTATGCTAAATCCATATAATATTTAAATAAAATAATAATAATAGAAATACTCGTATCAACTCCCCCACGATTAAAGTCCACATTGTCCTCAAGGTGGGAACCAAGAAGCAAAAAGGAGAGTTGAAATCAGAAGCTTCGGCGAGGCAACTCCTCCTGGATCAAACATACACCGAACAACTGAACGTCTCCCTTCTTCACCTCCATAAAAAATCAATAAAGGTAGACTAATGTGGTCGTCCAAATTCAACGCCACAATGGAAAGTTCTGTCACACATTCATGAATGCTCAAACACGGCGTGTTATTTCGCGGAGGGATCAACCTTGCATCGGCGTCGAGCGATGGTAATCGAGGCTTCATGCTTGTAATATCACTGACATTCACATCCACATAGACACCAACAATTATGCGCGAACCTGTGTAAGCACCATCTCCTTTCTTTCCCCAACAATTCTCAACAATAGATTTGATTGCACTTGCACAACAGGGAATGAGGCGATGACCTTCGGCACTTTCTCAATGGAATCGTCCTCCTCTACATCGTCTAACGATGTCTCTTCCTCATTCTCTTTACTCATATCGGGGCTGCGCGGTAGGTAGATTTCCACAAAAGATGAAACTCCCTGGTCTTCGGGTCTGCCATCTCTACCTTCCCTAGATCCATGATTCTTACTAGGCAATCTAATGACAATATTTGATACAGATTCTGTATCCGAATTATCGGCATCACGATCCTTGGTCTTCTTCGTTGCTGTCTCTAATACAGAGTCCTCAAAATCACCAAGCTCCTCTTCGCCCGTACCACGATCATAAACGTAGTCGAAAACTCTGGCTTCCCTACATGAATATGCAATCTTTTCATCTAAACTCGAGTAATCAGAAGTTTCATATCCTTCTTGTTCCCTCAATCCAACACTAACTTGGTAATCTGGTTCACACCAACTCCCAAGTGAGCAAAGATCAGGAGTAGCTTTCTTCTTTGTCGCTGAACTTGGCATTGAGCAGTCAATATACCTATTATGAGAGAGAGACGACCTTCTCCCCCAACATAAATCATCACTCCAAATCTTTCAAAAGATATGTAGTCTGCCGGGTATCCCTGTTGCGTGCGCAATCCAGACGGTTCTCACGAGCGAGAAGGCTGGTACGGGGTCTGATTGGTCACACGCCCGGATTGACCGTACAGGTCCCGCGGTGGGAGGCTCAAGCGCGGTGGCTGGTCGGCGGTGTGGTGGGCCTGGTGTCAGGCCGACTGGCCTCGCGGCGCTCGCACCTCCTCCTGATGGTGAGGTCGGTCCCAGCTTGTCTCCACGCGTCGGGGCCGGTGATCAAAGGTTGGGTAACTGTGGTCATGCTGCTGCGTCGGTGGGTCCCACCACTTCGGGCGGTGCGGCTGCTTTGCGTGAATCGGTTGGCGATCGAACCTAATTGGATTCGTTGATCTCCGCGATCAAATAGGTGGTCCCTCTCGGGGTAGCCACCGCGGTGTCGAGGCCGTGCATCCTGCACGCGATCGCGGTACTCGATGGGCGGGTATCCCGTCCGTGGGCGACGATCAGGTGGATCCCAATGGCATGAGATGTAGGGTGGTTTTGGCTCGGGCTGAATGGGTGGACAGAGGTTGCGCGACCACCCAGATTGGTGTGGGCTGGGGTATTGTTTCCGACGAAGGTTTTCCACGCGCCGATCTACCGCGTTCATACGGGATTCCATCATGTCCAATAGGCGATCAAATTTTGCAATAATAGGGTGCATCTGGTGCGGGGGATGATATTGGTGGTGAATAGGTTATTGATGAACGAAGATGGAGGATGAGCTCTGGATGAAAGCACCAGTTGTTAAGGATATTGATCCTCAACGTCGAATTTTCCACACAATCAAGAAACGGTTGTCGTCTTTGTCGAGCGCCCAACGTTTGTGTCGGCGACTTGAACGGCAAAAGGGGCGGCTGAGCGCGAGATTTACTCGTCGGCAGCCTTAGGAGAGATTTCTTGTTTGCTAAGCAAGTGAGCCAAATAATGATATTTTGATTAATTGACTGAATATTATAGAAGACTCCACACATATTTATAATATGTGTGGATAACACATATTTATAATATGTGTGGATACAAAAAGATATGTTAAATCCGTATAATATCTAAACAAAGAAGTATGCTAAATCCATATAATATTTAAATAAAATAATAATAATAGAAATACTCGTGTCACATTTCAATACTGGAATAGTTAATTTTTTTCAATTTTGGCGACAAACATCCATAAAGATCTTTGGACTAATAACTAATAAGCACCCAATTTTCATGTATATCAATATATATTCACTTGCAATTACTACAATTTTTGTCATCGACTCTTCAGGAAATGCCCACTTCAAATTATTCCAAGATTTATATCAGTATCTCATTTACTAATGAGTTTATATATTTTTTTATTTTTTATAAAGATGATTAATGATGATTCTCATTTATACCTTCATTCTAGTGACTCGAACCCAGCCTAGCTATTAATTAGAGAAAAAACATCTTACCTATTAAGTTAGGGTTTTTATCATTGTCTAATGGACCTACATTTAAGACCCATTTAGAGTACATAAATATGAAAAATCTTAATTATTAGTAAAACAAGTAAAAAATTCATTTTCACTCTTGTAAAGCACTAAACATTCATATTTTTTTTTTTAAAACACAAATATGTAACTGACATTTGTAATGTTCTTTTAATTAGTCATAGCATATCAAATATTTGATCAAGTCTACTGAAACCCATCACCCACATGGAATAAAGCCCAAAAGGCCCAAACATACCAATTTGAGGCCTTAAAATAATGTTATATTTAGTCGAATTGAACCGAAAAATAAATAATAAATACTACTACAATACATCGTATGTTAGCTTATATTGTTGGATAACCGATTATATGACTTTTAAACTAAGAATATGAAAAATAAATAATAAGTACGTACTACAATACTTCGTATGTCTGCCTATATTGTTGAATAACCGATTATATGACTTTTAAACTAAGAATATGATCTATAAAAACAAATCATGTGTTTAGAAATAATAAAAATAGCTATCGGAATTTTGAATTTGTTTCGATTAGTTACGATATAAATATAAATTAACCAATAAAAGTAATAATTAAATTATAAAAAGTACTAGTAGTGTGTAGTATAAGTTTTTTTCCTACTTAGTAAATTATTAATTGAGATTCTAATAGCAATAGTAATAATAATATGATCCATCTAGAAATTAACTGAAAATTTTCTTAGCATAATATTCCCTCCGTTCCTTCATAGTTGCGTCATTTTTCTATTTTTCTATAAAAAAGACTATTAAAAAGCGAAAGTGAAAGCAATATTGTTTTTTTAGTTATTTTCTCCATTAGAAAAGGTAAGAACAAAATATTATATGGAGCCATAAACCCAGAAACAAGTCACGAAATTTCCAGATATAGAAAAGGTGAACGCCGTGATTAGTGGTATCTGCAATTTCCAGATATAGCTAAGGTGTCTGTGAAAGTGTGTCCGTGCAAACTACTGATTTGATCGAGTGTTGGAGCCGAGCTGCAGCTCAAAGAAGAGATCAAGAAATGAAGCTCGGTTTTAAGCTAGTTCGGCTAGAAAGGAGTTCGGCTTGAAAGGAGTTCGGCTAGAAAGGAGTTCGGTGAAAGGAGTTCGGTAAGCTCGGCTTACCGAGCTGGAACTAGCCTGGAACTAGCCGAGAAGAAGAAGGCAGAAGAAGGAAGCTCGGCTTTGAGCTGGAACTAGCCGAGAAGAAAGAGTTCGGTTTTGAGCCGAGTAGCGGTTATAACTAACTTTGGGAAATAGAGTTAGTTGGATTTATTTCTTGATTGCATCTTGTATAAATAGCTCGATAGAGCTCAGTAGTGCAGTAGCAGAATTACACCATATACACACACACCTAGAGAGATTAATTCTCAAGATAGCGAGCGGTTGTGAGCGGTAGAGTGTGAGTGTGAGTTCATTGTAATTGTAAAGAGTTCATCAATAAGATTCCGGTCATCTTCTCCGTGGACGTAGGTGGTTTATCACCGAACCACGTTATATCGTTTGCGTGCTTTATTTTCTCGATTACGTGTGTGAGATCAGCGGCAACGCAACCCAACAGGTGGCGCCGTCTGTGGGAATTTCCCAAAGGAGTTCTTGATTGCTTTCTGGGATAGTTAGGGTCCAAGAATTCCGGTACTTGAGCTGATCTTGGCGATTGCCCACCGCCTGTTTGAGAAATGTCTACAGCTAAGTTTGAGGTGGAGAAGTTCACCGGGAAAAATGACTTTGGGCTGTGGAGGTTGAAGATAAAGGCCATCTTGATGCAGCAGGGCCTATGGAATATCTTGAAGAATGAAGTCGATGCCGAGAAAGAAGCGGAGGTCGATGAAAAAGAGAAAGGAAAGCTTCAGGATATGCAGTATAGAGCCTACAGCACCCTAATCTTGAATTTGTCAGATAGGGTTCTGAGGGAAGTCTCCAAAGAGGAGACAGCTGCGGGAGTATGGACAAAACTTGAGTCATTGTACATGACCAAGTCCATTACAAATCGTTTACACCTGAAGCAGAAGCTCCTTGCATTCAGATTCTCAGATGCGAGAGGAATTACAGAGCAACTTGAAGAATTTGGTAAGTGTGTAGATGATTTGGAAAATATCGATGAAATGATCAAGGATGAAGATAAGGCCTTGATGCTGCTGAATTCGCTTCCTAAGAGTTTTGAACACTTCAAGGATGCGGTGTTACTTGGAAGAGAGTCCAAGGTTACATATGAAGAAATTCATTCTGCTCTGAAAATGAAGGAATCGCATAAGAATGATTATTCCACTTCTACTAGACAAAATGATCCAGTGGCTGAGAGTCTTTTCTTGAAGAAGGGTCAGAACAAGAAAGTTTTCAACAAGAAGAAACAAAACAAAGATAAGGCTGAGGGAGAGAGGGAGACTAGAAGCTGCTACTATTGCAGAAAGCCGGGTCACTTGAAGAAAGCATGTTTTGCTTGGAAAAGGAAGCAAGAACAAGCGATCAATGCAGGTTCAAATACTGCAGATCTTGCTCAGGAAGTGGAGGCCAATGAGGCCTTGAATATACTCTCAGGGGCAAGAATTGAAGAATGTTGGATCATGGACTCGGGTTGCTCCTTTCATATATGCTCCCACAGATCCTGGTTTCAAAAGTTGACAGCACACACAGGATCAGTAATGTTGGGGAATGATCAGACATGTGATGTTAGAGGGATTGGAGAAATCAAGCTGAAGGTGAGTGATGGTAGTGTAAAAACTCTCACAGAAGTGAGGTTCATACCTCAGATCAAGAGAAACTTGATTTCTTTAGGGCTGCTGGAGTCCAAGGGCTACAGGTTTGAGTCCAGTAACGGAGTGCTCAGGGTGACAAAGGGTCCCAGAATAGTCATGGAAGCCAAAAGAAAGAATAGCCTGTATTACTTGGTGGGTGAAACCGTGATCAATGCAGCAAATGTTACTCAGTCAGAGAGCCTGGATCTGTGGCATGCTAGACTTGGGCATGTGGGGGAAAAAGGCATCAAGGAGCTTGCTAGGCTGGGTGCAATGAGGCTGGGGACATCAGAGAGGCTCAACAAATGTGAGTCTTGTATTCTTGGAAAGGCAAAAAGGCTACCATTCTCTGGTGGAAAGCACACTACAACAGCTCCCTTTGTATATGCTCACAGTGACTTATGGGGGCCTTCTCCAGCAGAATCCATAGGTGGAGGTAAGTATTTCATATCTATTATAGATGACTATTCAAGAAAGGTATGGGTTTACATCCTCAAAGAGAAGTCTCAAGCATTTGAGAGGTTTAGAGAATGGCATACTAGACATGAAAATGAGAAAGGGTCAGTGCTGAAGTACTTAAGAACTGATAATGGGATGGAGTTCTTATCTACTGAGTTTGATAGTTTCTGTAAGGTGAAAGGGATAAGAAGGCATAGGACCGTGCCAAGGAACCCTCAACAGAACGGGCTGGCAGAGAGGATGAATAGGACGTTGCTAGAAAGAGTGAGATGCATGTTGTTCTACTCTGGAATGCCAAAGAAATTTTGGGCAGAGGCTGTTTCTACTGCAGCTGATCTGATTAACAAATGCCCCTCTTCATCAATTTCTAATGAGACTCCTGATCAGAGATGGTATGGAACTTTGGGAGACTACTCAGGCTTGAAGATTTTTGGGTGTGCGGCTTATGCACATATCAAGCAGAATAAGTTGGAACCAAGAGCAAGAAAATGTGTGATGTTGGGATACCAAGATGGAGTGAAGGGATATAGGTTATGGAATATGGATGAAGGGGGTCAGAATATCATTGTGAGTAGAGATGTAGTGTTCGATGAAGGAGAAATGCCATTCAAGAAAAGTAAAGCACCCCCTGGTGGTGACAGTAGCTCTAGCATTCAAGAGTTTGAGTTTGATGAGAAATCTGCTTGGTCTGATGCTGATGAGGATGTTGAAATCTCTGAACACCAAGAAGAAGGTGGAGCTTCCAGTTCTCAGTCAGATGAAAACACAAGAGGTGGAGATCCATCAAATCAAGGAAACAGAAGAAATCCAAGAAGGAATGCAGGCTTGCCCAGCAGGTTTTCAGATTATGATATGAGCTTCTTTGCTCTTTGTATAGCAGAGGTGCTCATGTTCTCAGAGCCTTCAACCTATGAAGAAGCCATAAAATGCAAAGAAAGTCAGAAGTGGATCAGAGCCATGGAAGAAGAAATAGAGTCCTTGTTGAGAAATGGGACTTGGATTCTGGTGAATGACCCAGGGACTCAGAAACTCATAAGTTGCAAATGGCTATTTAAGAAGAAGGTTGAAGTTGGGGAAGTTGAAAGCATACGTTTTAAGGCAAGGTTGGTAGCTAGAGGATTCACACAAGTAGAAGGTATTGACTACACTGAGGTGTTCTCTCCAGTGGTAAAACACACCTCCATTCGGATCTTATTGGCCTTGACAGCTCATTTTGATTGGGGGCTGCATCAACTCGATGTAAAAACAGCTTTTTTACATGGGGATCTAGAGGAGACGATCTATATGATGCAGCCTAAGGGTTTTGAAAGGCCTGGAGAAGAAAAGAAGGTTTGCTTACTTAAGAAAAGCCTATACGGGCTCAAGCAGAGCAGTAGGCAGTGGAACAAGAAGTTCCATGAGCAAATGGAGCTGATGGAGTTTGAGAGATCCAGCTTTGATAGCTGTGTATATGTCAAGAGAAGTGGAGATTTGATAATAGCCTACCTGTTATTGTATGTAGATGATATTCTACTAGCTGGATCAAGCTTGAGTGAATTGCAGATTGTAAAAGATGAGCTTAAACAAAAGTTTGAGATGAAGGATCTTGGGGAGGCAAAACGAATCCTAGGCATGGACATTGTCAGAAATAGGAAGAAGAAGGAACTGAGGCTTGTGCAAGCTGAGTACATCAAGAAAGTGATAAGGAAATATCAGGTGACAAATGCAAAGGCAGTCTCTACTCCATTAGCAGGCCATTTTAAGTTGAGCAAAGAACAGGCGCCTAAAACCGATGAAATCAGAAGGGAAATGAGTGCGATACCATATGCGAATATAGTGGGAAGCATAATGTACTTGATGATATGTACAAGGCCGGATGTGGCTCATGCTATAAGCGTGGCTAGCAGGTACATGGCTGATCCGGGTAGAGAACACTGGATGGCTCTGAAATGGATCTTGAAATATTTGGGAGGATCTGTTATGATTGGTTTGAGATTTGGTGGAAAAGCATGGTCTGAGAAAGATGAGATTCTTGTAGGCTACTGTGATTCTGATTATGCGGCCAACTTGGATAACAGGAAGTCCCAAAGCGGCTACATATTCACTTTGTTTGGTACAGCCATTAGTTGGAAGTCGAATCTACAACCGGTGGTCGCATTGTCCACAACTGAGGCAGAATATATTGCACTAACAGAGGCCGCAAAGGAGGGAAAATGGCTACAAGGAATCTTACAAGATCTGGGGATAGAGCTGGGAGCAGTAATGATTAATTGTGACAGCAATTCAGCCATATGCTTAGCCAAGCACCAAATGTTCCATGAGAGATCTAAACATATCGATGTAAGGAGGCACTTCATCAGAGACGAAATTCAGAGTGGGAAGATCAATGTGGTGAAGGTTCCCACTGAAGAAAATGCCTCAGACATGTTAACCAAGTCACTACCAACTTTGAAGTTCAAGCATTGCTTGAAGTTGGTGGAAATCGTGGAATGTTGAAGTATGGAACAGGATTGAGAAGGGAATCTAGATATTGATGGAGTTTTGCAAGGACAAGGTGGAGATTTGTGAAAGTGTGTCCGTGCAAACTACTGATTTGATCGAGTGTTGGAGCCGAGCTGCAGCTCAAAGAAGAGATCAAGAAATGAAGCTCGGTTTTAAGCTAGTTCGGCTAGAAAGGAGTTCGGCTTGAAAGGAGTTCGGCTAGAAAGGAGTTCGGCTAGAAAGGAGTTCGGTGAAAGGAGTTCGGTGAGCTCGGCTTACCGAGCTGGAACTAGCCTGGAACTAGCCGAGAATAAGAAGGCAGAAGAAGGAAGCTCGGCTTTGAGCTGGAACTAGCCGAGAAGGAAGAGTTCGGTTTTGAGCCGAGTAGCGGTTATAACTAACTTTGGGAAATAGAGTTAGTTGGATTTTATTTCTTGATTGCATCTTGTATAAATAGCTCGATAGAGCTCAGTAGTGCAGTAGCAGAATTACACCATATACACACACACCTAGAGAGATTAATTCTCAAGATAGCGAGCGGTTGTGAGCGGTAGAGTGTGAGTGTGAGTTCATTGTAATTGTAAAGAGTTCATCAATAAGATTCCGGTCATCTTCTCCGTGGACGTAGGTGGTTTATCACCGAACCACGTTATATCGTTTGCGTGCTTTATTTTCTCGATTACGTGTGTGAGATCAGCGGCAACGCAACCCAACAGTGTCAACTAAAATTTGAACACAATTATAAACTATGTATAATCACGACAGAGTCATTCTGGGATGAAGTTAAATTTTATGTAAAATAATCCTATATATAATCCAAATTGGCAGGTATATGATTTAAATAATACGTAATAATCTATTTTTATTCATAAATTATAAGTGCATATTTGGTAGACATGTTAAATTAGCACAAGATAATTAATTAAGATGGCTTTAAGATAAGAATGTGTTATCTCACTCGTATTTTGAACTAATTTGCTTCGAGCCGAGATGGGCTTTGATGGCCTAACAATAACATGACCTTATTTTATCTATCAAAAAGCTAAATAATCCATATAACTCATATATCTTGGAATAAAATCAAAAGACATAATACCACAAACCAATAATTAAATAATTTTAGAAGTATTTCTGTTTATTTGTGTAAATCATCATCAGAGTAGTAAATAAACTAAATTAAATAAAAAAATAATGCATATAAAGCAGAAATGGATGGAAAATTGTAGGGAAAAGGTAACTAATAAAAAGTATTCCTGACATGTTTCGGATTGCTTCAACACATGCAACATATTGAATCATAACTTAATTCTATACAATTAAGGATCATATTTGTTTCACACTCAACTCTGTGTTGAGCACATCAAGGAAATTGTAGAATTAATAAAAGTTGAACACGTGTCGGAGCATATATTCATCAACCTCTTATCGTCGCCGATGTGTAGTAGACATGCATCAGAAATAGATAAACATAAACACTATTGATCCACACTTAAACCTGAGTTGAAGAGACATCAGATAACAGACAATTACTGCGCATCAAATAATACGGATAAAATCATGATTATATAAAGGAATTAATTTGTTTAAAATAAAATTAAGAAATTATTATCTAAATAGTTTAATTTACATCAAATATTCAAACTCAAAGTCTTGATCGCACTTAATACCAATTATGTTTCAATTAAAAACCGTTGAGAACAATCCTCCATCTCATATCACAATCCACATTTACATTATTACTCCCAAAAGTTGCCTTTTACATAAGTATAGGTATAGATAGATTAGAAAAAGAAAAAAGAAAAAAGAAAGCAAAAAAAAACAATACTAAATGGCGCCAAAATACCAAAATAAGTTAGGAAAATTCTAGATATTAAAACTTAAATAAGGCGAAGGTAAGCATGATTATTGCAAATATTGTTAAGTTATCAAAATCAACTAAAAATTAAACACAATTACAATCAAGGGCAAAATCAGGGCTTTGTCATCTGTGGTAAAATCAAACTTTATCATTAATACGTACATTTTGCCACACAATCTACTTCATATTTTAACATCTCAAATATTATTTACAAAAAGCAATACTTAACATACTTTAAACAACAATATGAATATAAGTATATTTTTCGTGTAGCTTCTACAAATTAAAGTGTTGACAAAATTCAACACACGCGCGAGGGCAGTCTTGGGCTTCATCAATTTTGAGAGTTTTATTTTACTTATTTTCTAATTTGGTTATTAAAACTTTAAGCCTTACTGTTTATAAACTAAAGTATGCACAAATTCTGAATATCTTTTTAGGACTTGGTTAGGTTATCAATTTATCATAAATTGCATGATTTAATATATGTCATAGGTCTGTATTAATATCCGAACTCAATACTACTCTCTTTCTATTTTGAGAAGTTTCAAATTAATTGAGTCATTTATATTTTTAGCAAAAAGTAATTTTCTTTTTACTTTATTCTCTCTCCATCTCTCTTACACACTATTTTTAAACTCCGTGTCGAAAAGAAATGCATTTATTAACAAGGAACGGAGTGAGTATCTTTTAACCAAGCAATGGATTTGTGTTTAGATGGCTCCGCATCTTTTCATATAAATACTCCATCATTTCCAAAACAAATTAAAAATCAAATAGAAGAATTAGCCGAATATTCTAAACCACCGCCCCTCCGCCGCCATGTTGCCTAGCACCACCAGTACCCCTTGGAAGAAATCCCTCCACCACTGTGCATGGCTCGCCCTCATGATCCTCCTTCAGCTTCTCATCACCCTCTTCCTCAACGATTCCTTGCACCCCCTCTTTCTCCACTGGGAATCCGCCGCCGCCGCCTGCAAACACGGCCGGATTTATGTCTACGACCTCCCCCCAATCCTAAATAAAGACCTCCTCCACAACTACCACGCCGTCTCCAATGGCGGCCTCGGCCCTCCCGCGACCGGCCTCGACGCCGCCGTTCCTCTCAGCCTCTCCGCCGCCTGGTACTGGACAGACATGTACGCCGCCGAAGTCATCTACCACGACCGCATCAACAGCTACCGATGCACCACCTCCAACCCCGCCCAAGCCGCCGCCTTCTACATTCCCTTCTACGCCGGCCTCGCCGTCCGAAACTACCTCTTCTCCAACTCCACCGCCAAGGACCGCGATCGCCACGCCGCCGCCATGCTCAATTGGGTCAAAAATCAACCCGCTTGGCGCAACTCAAACGGGTCGGATCATTTCCTCATGCTCGGGCGGCTGACGTGGGCTTTCCGGCGCCTCACCGACAACGACACCGAGTGGGGCTCCAGCCTCCTCTACATGCCGCTGATGAAGAACGTCCTCCGCCTCACCGTCGAGAGATTCCGGTGGGACAGCCTCGAGTTCAGCGTGCCCTACCCGACCGCCTTCCACCCGAGATCCGAATCCGATATCCGCCAATGGCAGGCCTGGATCCGGGCCAGCCAAAGATCCAGCCTCTTTACTTTTGTCGGGGCGACCCGGGAAAGGATCCGGAACGACTTCCGGAGCATCCTCATGGAATATTGTAAGAAAGAAACGTCGTCTTGTAGGGTCGTGGATTGCTCGGAGACGCATTGCTCCGATGGAGCTCCGGCTATACTCGAGGCGTTTCTCGGTTCGGATTTTTGCCTACAACCGAAAGGAGACGGGTTGACCCGGAGATCCATGTACGATTGCATGTTGGCGGGTTCGATCCCGGTTTATTTTTGGAGGGGGAGCTTTGAGTATCAATATGAGTGGCATTTGCCTAAAAATGCCTCTGAATACTCAATATTCATCGATAATGATATTGTGAGAAATGATACGTCCATTATCAAACGAACACTAGACAAATATAGCAAAGAGGAGGTGATGAGGATGAGAGGGAGAATCATTGAATTTTTGCCAAAATTCTTGTATTCCAAACCCAATGCCAATCTAGGTGGAATTGAAGATGCTTTCGACATTGCCATGGATGGAGTCTTGAAAAGGTTTGAGCAACAAACAAGATTAATGGATGCCTCCAAAGAAAACAAAGAACATTGATTTTTATTTCGTTTAACTTTTCTTTCATCGTTATATATCACATTTAATACTTATGCCTTGTATAGTTATTACTATTACAATTTGGGGAATTATTATACTTGATCATATATTTTTGGTTCGCTCATATTAGCATGTACCCAAAATGTGAGCATTCTGCTGTTAAATTAATACATTAGTTTAATCAAGTGCGAAAAGATTAACTAGTCTAGTTATAGTTCATCAAGTTTTGGGTCAAGTCCACTTAAATTGTAGGCTAATCGAGTTATAATTTGACCAACTTTCATGGTTATATTGACAGTTTTCTCTATATTATACTACTCCATTCCTTTTTACTTTCACTTTCATTTTGGTTTGTAAAATAAGGATTGAGTTATTAGTTTAATTAAATTAGTATTTTAAATGTAATAAGAAAACACAAGAATATTTAATTAACTCTAATGTTTTTATTAATTTATTTAATTTTTACTTAAAATAGAAATAGTGCGAGTAGTTTGGATGAGGAAAAAAGAAAACTGTGTGTAGATGGAAGTAGTAGTAATACCTTTTCCATGTCTGAAAATTGTGTCTTTTTTTCATTTTTAAAAAATTAATCACATTTCTATATACAGAAACTTTCTCGTTTATTTTTCAAAAAGTTACAAACAAAAAATTGTGTATAAAATGATCAATATTTTATAAATGTGAATACTTGTAGAATAATTTTTTTTCATTGCTATACAAATCTATTTTTAATGTAAAGTAGTAGTACATGCACTAAAAAAAAATGCGGCCATTTGCTAGCACCCTCATGCTAGCAAAAAGCTTTCAAACGTGCTCGCACCATTTCAATTTGCTAGCACATTGCGAGCACAGTGTGTGCTAGCTATAACGCTCGTCGCAAAGTTGTGAGCACCTTGTGCTAGCAAAAAGGCGAAGATGGGACCTAGCTATGTTGTGCTCGCAAATTTGCGAGTACCTCCATTGTGCTAGAAAGTTTGCGGTGCTTGGAATTTCGCCTCTTTTGCTAGCACTTATGTGCTAGCAAATCAATATTTTATTATAAATTTTAATATTATTATTTTTATAAATTATTATCTGGATAATTCATTAAATAAAATCATAATGAAATAAAATAAAGAATAACAAAAACTCAAAAATTACATAAAAGTAATAATATTGTTTTACACGTTTTTTCTCAATTCGTTAACTTGTTCACTAAGGTTCATAATCTGTTCTAACAATCTCTCACTTTTTCTCAAAATACGCGCTCAACTCCGCATTTTGCCTCACTAACTTAGCGCGAGGCGCTGCATTTTGCCTCTCCGACTCGGTGAGCAATGCCTCATTTTGCTTCTCCAAGTCCTCGCACACCTCGATAGTGACTTGCTCGCATTGCTTGTACCCCTCCCACCCTACAAGAACACCATTCTTCACCATAAGACATACTATCACCTTTATGCTAGGAATGCGTATTCATGTTGGGAGCCATCCTGTTTATATAAGCCAGAAACTTATTGAAGTAACATCACAATAAGTTTCTAAATTGAGGGACTCAAACTGAACAAACAATTACAAGGTCCAGAAATAAATAAGTATGCTTTTCCAATCCACATTGAAAATATCCTTTGATCTATATAAACAAACACAATCTCATAAAACTAAGAATCATATCACATGCTGGGATGCAAGTTAACAGTTGGAGTGTGTTTAGTTATTCCTATCAATTTCTTCAGACAGTAGCTATGAAAAAGAGTCATCTTCTAACTTCAATTTAAGCAAAATCAGGCAGAGTTAAACCCCAAAATCAGTACCCCTCTTTTGGCAATACATTTAAGTTCTGACTTTTCTTAACTTCAACATATTCCAAACGGTAGCATTAGCCTATAGCATCATAACCTTACCAACAATCCTACAAGTCTAATTATTCTAGCTGAATACTTCCAAAGGCATATTCTTGTTCTCAAATCATTTAATATATCTGATTATAAATTTTGGGACAGCCTCTTACAATCTCACGAGTAGATGCTATGGTACAACCAAATGCAAAATCTACAACAAATTAAGTATGTGCAGATTTGCATATGTCAAGAATCACAACCAACACCAAAGTCCCAGCTTATCACCATATATACATCCATATATATATATATATATACATATATATATATATATAGGGATGTATTCATTTCTTTTTTATATCTTTTGTTCTATTGTTCTTTTTAATCTCAGCCCCACGATTTTGTCATCCGACGGTTAGATTGATGCCACGTGTCATTTAATAATGCAGATTTTCAGTTGAATAATGCACACCTACTAATAATGCACCATTATAGTGTAATAATGTAGATTTTTAGTTGAATAATGCACATCGACTAATAATGCAAATTTTTCGTTAAATAATGCAGATCATCACAACCATCCAATTCAAGGATCCAAGGGCTGTGATTAAAAAGAACATTGGACTGAAAAGCTGCGAATGACCTTTTTATATATATATATATGCGTTAAAATGATAATCATATTTATGGTGATAACCTATCATTTTATGGGTCAAAAATATCATTTTTACTAAAAATGATATTTATACACTATAAAATGATATTTTTTCAGCATGCATAGAATGATACTTTTAATCCATAAAATGATATTCTATTTTATAAAATGATATATTTCGTCCATAGAATGATAGGTTATTAGGTTATCACCATAAATATGGGTTATCATATGATCACATCCCTATATATATATATATATAGGGAAATGATCAAAACAAAAATGCCTTTAAATCAAGAAATACAGGCCGATTTTGGACCATAGGATTAGCTGATCTGATCTTAAGATTAAAAGATCTAATGGATCCATTAATTTCTTAAGTATTATTATTTTAAACATAAAAATCGTATAAGGATAGAAATGATATTTTGTCAACTATCTTGTTATGGCAATCCCTACAATCTTGCATTATTCTTCTGTCAATTAAGATTCTTTGTGCGTGATTAATTAGATAACTGATTCAATATCATCAACTTCATCTTCTTCACCACTCCTCCATCTCCTTCATCGGCAATCCCTTCAATCTTCCATTATACTTATTCAAGAAAAAATATTGAAGATTTGTTCTTTGTGATTTACTTATACGCCAGAATTTTCGGGTGTTTGATATCCTTTAATACTTCGTCGTCTCATTCGTCTCCTTCATCTGCAAAAATGTTGAGATATGTCACGAGTTCACGTTGCAGCAGAAGAATGACCTAGTTTATATAATGAATGACATGTTTGTATTATTGAATGACCTAGTAGAGTCCCCTCAAGAGTGGAGAAGGTTTTGAAGCTTAAGAGCAAGTCTTTGCGTCAATGCAAGATATGTCAGGAGTGGGGTCACCATGATTCAAGGAATTGCGACAAATTCAAAGAGAAAGAAAAGCATCGGTCTAGAAGAAATTCTGAATTTTGATACCATATATTCTCTTTTTTGAAGTAACGTCAGTTTAAGTGTTTTTTTTGGACTCCATTTTATTTGCAATGTCAGGTTGTTTGAAATTACTCAGTTCGTTCAGATTTGTATGAGGCACTCTGGTACTCAGTAGTTTTATGTCATGACTCGAATATTGGATTATTATGACCCAATTTACCAATAAGTTTCCATGACCTAAATATTCGTTTAGTATGTCACAAAAAATAGATGACGTTTGGGTTATTGGTTGTGTATTCTTCGGTCGTATTAATATTTGTTTTTTTAATATGTCAAAAACATGAGAATAATCGTGTATTTTACTTCAGTTTGTTTGATACGAACATTTCAATCAGAATTGTATGAGGCATTCTGGTACTCAGTAGTTTTATGTCATGACTCGAATGTTGGTTTATTATGACACAAATTAACCATACGATGCTATGACCCAAATATTCATTTATTATGACCCAATGTATCGAGTAATCGGCATCACATGGTATATCGTCTACAAGAAACAAGAGGAAAGCATTACAAGGTCATTGTAAGTGCAGTTTTACTCAAATGACTAATTTTTTATTCAAAAGGACAACTTTAGGTCATTTTAAGTGCAATTTTCAGTCATAATAATATCGTTAGATGGAGAAAAGATAAGGGTTGTTTGGGTCATTGTTGTTGTATTTTTCGGTCATATTATCGTGTGGTTAATCTTTAAATTTGTCGATACCAACATAATAACTGTACAGGCGAAGAGCTCTAATTGGTAAATTGCAGCATAAGCTGGATTACTAATACATATACACTCCAAAAATAAATACAGATGAAATAATATATAGTAACAATAACATCCAGTTGACATATATAAAACATGGTCTAAAAAATGAGAATTACAAGGTCTAAACATCGTTTAATTAAAATAGTGGTAATCTATAAAGAAATGAACAAAAAGTTTCAGTAGTTTTAGATATGACATAACCATTGATTAAGATCTGTAGTTTGCTATCATCTTTTCTACGTTGATCGGAGTTTTCTTGCTCTCCTTTGCATAATGTTTGGATGCCGCCTCTTTATTCAATAATGCGCAAAGATTATTTCTTGCCACCATAGTTTAGTCGAGTTTTGTGTGGAACTTTGACCTTTTGCTTATACAAAAAAACACAATTAAATACCAGAGTTCCCAAAAAGAATCAAAACTACATTCATTCAAAACCTATAAAATGTAGTCGACATACCTTTCTGTGCTTTTGGTTTTGGCGGTACCTTCTTCTTCACTGTCGTTCTTTGATATACTACGTTACATCCAACCAATTCTCGTGAAATTTTGGTTAGATTTGGTCAGATTTCACTCAATCGGTGTACAAAATCTTACTAACCTTTTCTGTTATGTGTCGCCGTTCCAGAAGCTCGCGTGTCGACCATTGTTGAAAAAGGCGTTTGGTTTACCGTCGTCGTCGATTTTAGAATCTTCAAGTAGGATTTCTTCTTCGTTGATTATGTAGATTAGGGTTTATGTTCAAGCACCAATTTTGTGGATTTGATGGAAAGGGGATGATTTTTTGGTGAAATAGAGTGAAATTGAATGGGGAACCCAAACACCAACTTAGCGTGTGGAGTAATTACTCCCATTTAATCCGCTCTTATAAATCGGAATGACAATTCTTTATTTTCTCGATTCTCAATTTACCCCTCACATGACACAAATCCATCTTATTATGATCCAAATAAAACGATGAGTCAATCCAGATCCTGGCCATTAATCTCCAAATCTGACGGTCCATATATGGTCTGTATTTCTATAGTTAGGGACTTATTTTGGTAGATGAAAACCATACCACCACCATGAGTTCACTCCTTCAACACTGCCTTGGTTTTTCTAAAACTGCTCACATAGAATTAACCATAGAAGCATAGCATAGATGCAAGGCAGTTTCCATTTTCTTATTTAAAATTCCAAATGCAAGATCAAGAAATGCTTCGCATCTTCTTTGATATTTGATATTAGTAAATATTCCAGCAGTTGTCACTCAAAAAATAATTGTAGACTAATAAATTAGCATGCAAATTAATATGAATATGAAACTACCATTGTTTCTATGACGCGCTGTGAACACAACTCCCCTGCTAAATCTCTGCCTTTTAGCATGTGAGTTCTTTTATAAAATTCTATAAATTTAGCGAACGTCCCATTGTTCTCTTTGGTCTGCAAACAATATTCAAAAAGATTAACAATAATTACAAACTGTAAACAAGTAAAACTAGAAAATGCAAGTTTTACCATTCTTTCAACAGTGACGTCAAATGAAACACATCCGTTAGCATATGTAGGCGGAACCTTTCATATCCCTGTTAAAATTCTAAGACTATCCAACCAATGTTGATAAAGAAAAGAATACAGTTACATCAAGAAATTCTAAGATGCAATCAGAATATATGTAAAACCTTGACCATTCTTTATGCTAATGGTTTATACAATTACCTTAAATTCAAGTCAATATGTTTCAACGCCTTTATCAGTAAGTTTACTTTGTAAGAACGCATGCGGGAGTACTATATTCTGAAAACAATCTCACAATACGTTTGCCACATCTTTCGAAGGGTGCAAACTGCAAATCAATATAGGGTTAGTAACTTCAAAAAATTATAAAAAATGTATAAAAGACCCAATATTTCAGGTAGCTGAACCGTGTTCCTTACCGAGCTGGAGGGCCAATGGTGGCTGAGGCTCTGCGTCCTGTAAATCCTCCACAAGGCATTTCTACAAACCAAAGGAATATAGAGTTTCTCAATACATAATATACTCATTTTCACCACTAACAAGCCCACAAGAAAGAACATATGCATCTAGGTCTCTCGAGAAACTGCTCTATGTTATAAAATTATGCAAAAATAGAAGAAAAACCTGAACCCACATTTCAATTACAAGCAACGAGTAATGTTGAGTGATGATGGAATATATGATTACTTATGATAGCTAGTGAAAAAGACCATGGAAAAAGAGGATACGACTCAAAACACTACTCATTGGAAATGAATTTGATAAACCGAGACAGAATATCCCACGCAGGCAAAATATGTAATACAGTAGCATTCTTTAGTTTCAGTTGGGATTCGCAAAGCAGGAAAGAGGCATTGAGAAACTGATAAAAATGATTGCACAAATACACACCAAAATTCTCACCAACCTACCAAATGCTTCAATCTTTATCAACTAAATTATCCTGTCGTAGACTATGCAGATAGAATCCTGACCAAAGCTCCAGCTTATGCAAGACCAGGGGTCAGTTCGTCTATGCTTCTCAAATAATTCTACAAGATTGCAAATAAGTTCAAAACTATAAACACATAACAAAATTTTTTTATCAATATAGCTTAAACATTGCAATAAATTCAAAGTAAAAAACTCAAAGCATAAGAGAGGTTTGTTAGTACCTTTTTACGGTATAAGAGAGGTTATTATGTATCTGTTGACATGTTTCTTGTGGTTTTTAGGGTGTAATTTAAGTACACAAAACAAGTAATAGATCCCTAAAAATACTATCTCTGCAAGTATACGAACGTGCAATGCAGTATAAAAGGTGTCGAACCCACATAGAGGAGATTAATTGCTAAAACTAGTAAACCTAACTAAAAAGCAGTAAAATAGTTTAATTTTAGGTTTTTGATCAAGAGGCGAGTGAAGGACGACGAGAAGGAAAAATACCAGGGAATCACGATAAAGATGGAAGACTACTCCTAGCTTGTTTCGGATTGCTTGTTCACATGAATCCTAAAGTCTAATTACTTTCCATTATTTATCGGGATTGTGTTGATTTTACGTTCTCACGCAGCTGATCACTGATCGTGGAATTTTACACCTAGGATAAGCTGATCATGTCTCCTAGGCTCTACTCACCAACCCCTCACTCCTACAGTCGCATAGTAAGCTCGGGATTGGCTTCTACGAACGTTCAACACACAAGATCCACCCCGGACAATCCCCTAATCAGTTTTAGCCTAGGGTTTCTTATCTATGTTAGCTCCCTACTCCAAGTTAAAGAGACATTGAAGTTAAGGCCATTACTGGATTAAGTTTGCTAACAAAACCCAACAATGATAGAAGTAAACACATAGACAAGAACCAAAATACGGAAATCAATCAAAACACAATCATGGATTCATATTTACAAGTTTCCCTAACTAACTAGGAGTAATCCCTAAAATCTAGCAACTCATAGTGGGCAACAATACAAGAAAACAAATAAATGCTAACATATGGGCAAGATTAGAGAAGAATTAGCCTCAAGCTTCTTCTTCCCAAAAATGGACTCCAAGCCTCTTTCTCCCTCTAAAAATCGCACCCAGCCGCCAAAAGATGCCTTGGGAGTTGTGCCCTAGCTATTTAAATAGTTAGGGCTTAAAAAACAAGCCTAGTACCATTTGCCCGGTCGGGCGATCTGCGCAGTGCAAAATGCCCGGTCGGGCATTTTGTCCGACTCTCGAATAGGTCGGGCGTTTTGAACGCCCGGTCGCGTGTTTTGCACTACATTGCGCAGTCTTCGTAAAACAATCGTATCTTCTTCATCTGGACTCCGATTGAGGCGTGCAAGGTATCCACGCGTAGCTCTTTCGAAGGTGAATGCAATGATGGACTTGTAGAAGCATTTTAAATTAATCTTGAAGGGATGAATACTGATCATTCAGACCTTTTTTCTTTCTTCTCTCTCTTTTAGAGCTTGGTCTTTTTTCCTACAATATATCAAAATGAGTCCATTTTTCACCTAAAAATGTGTGTTAAAATAATACAATAAAGGACTACGATTTGATTCACATCAATTACCCCCAAACTCAAGCATTGCTCATCCCGAGCAAGTCAATATCAAACACTCTCTAGACCTCTATGATCATTCTTCTCACATCACTTCGACCCACACAAGTCCTCAAAACTTATTGGATGGACACCGCATTCACTCGTGATGTGTAATTTTAGGTCTTTTTAAATCAGAATAGATAGGCACACAAGTTCACAATATTATCCCTAATATTACCACTTCACTGCAAGAGTACAACTTCGTATGTAGTAATTTAAGGTGTCGATCCACAGGGAAGGTAAGTTCGTTTAACTCCAAATAAATAAAAATAACAGTAAAGATGAAGGTTTTTGTTTGAAGTTTGTTTTCTGAAAATAATGAAAAATAAAGTTGAATTCAAATTAACACAAGTGAGACAATTGTTACTCCAAACACTTGTAAACAAGACACGGATTAATCCTATGCATTCAATTTTATCTCATAAGTTCGGGACAATTTAAAATCATTCACCCTGCAAGCACTAAACATGCTAAGCATCAACTAGTCAAAGAATAGCTAAACACTTACTCTTTAAACCAAATTCAATAATCCTAAGAATCCTACGGAAGCACAAGATTCAAAGTTTAATTGCAATTAAGATCAAAATCCATTATCAAGTTGTCATCTAAACAATTCCAATTGATAATTCATTACCACCACAATCCATCTCAATTCAAGCTAAAGAGGCATTAAATCAAGACTATAGAATTATCACTAAAGATGCACTTAAAGTAATAAATTCATTCAATTAAATAAGTAGTAATAACGAACATGAGATAAAAACGAGCATAGAATAAATCATGAAATTAACTTGTCTAACAACATGTTTGGAGCAACACAAGATTCTTAGCCTAACATAATTAAACCAAGAACCATGATAAATGGAGATAAAACCCTAGAAACCATGGAGTAAATTTGGAGTAGATGATGGCTGGAATTTTCTCCTTTCTATTTCTCTATGCAGTTTTTCTCCAAAAAAAAATGGCGTCTCTAGTCTTCTCAACAAATATCTCTATGTGTCCTCTCTCCCCCTGTGGCGTCCCTTTTTCTCCCCTTTTTATATCTTTTTCTTCTTCTTTCCTTAATAGGTCACGCCTCCTTCAGTCATTGGGCTTCTTTTCCTTTTTTTAATAGTTATAGGCCCACTTATCTAGTTTGCTGCCCAAAACAAATAAAACACAAAATTAGTCTTCCAATATTTAAACTTTGTACCACACGTAATCCACTCTACATGTAAATACATCAATTAATATATAATAATTAAACTTCAATAATTAATTGATAGATGATTTTCATATATAAATTAGGAGAAATCTTTGAGTAGAATTAATATTATTTGATTTACATCAAATACCCCCAAACTTAAGTTTTGCTCGTCCTCGAGCAAGTTAAGCAATCAAGCACAAGGGTTTTCAAATCATGACGAGACTCATGAAATCCCCAAATTCATATCATAAAAACTCTCACGAGTCAAGAGATTACCTAAGCTAACTTCACATTCTCCTTTGAACATGACTTTGAATGAAAGTATGAACACAAACCAGCTCCCTAAGATCTATTTATCCAACAAGCAATTCAAGTCCAAGCAATGACTCTAGTGTCTCAAACCATCGTTGTTAAATCGTCAAAAGAAGTTCATTCGGTTATTCTCTATTTTAAATCTATCTGGTTCACAAAACTCAAAGCAGAACTAATCAACAAAAAGTGAATACCTTTGCACAAATCAAAAGGTCTTTATTTGTGGTTGTAATGGGGCTTTTGGTTAAGGTGGGATATCAAAGTTGGTTAGTAGCTCATTCCACCAAAATCAAGAATACTAGCACATCCCATAGGACAACATCTCCCAACAAGGGCGGACGCAGAAATAAATAACTATAAGGGTTGTGATTTCTAAATTTTATTTTAAATTATATCTTTGAGCGTTTTAAATATTTTATACGGGCTTTTACATGATAATTTATCTTAAATTTGGATAAATTATAAAAATTTATGAAAGAAAAAAACTCAAAATACAATTTTAGTAAGGGCTTTAGCCCTACCCATTGTATACATGGGTCCGCCCATGTCTCCCAAAGCTTCATACTAATTAAGCATGAAATTTTCACAGCTCACCACCCCCGAACTTAAGATTTTTTCAACATAACAAATCAAGCTACTACTTTTTTTTCTTTCTTTCGAGCACTAATTTGAGTTTTTTTTCTTTTTTTTTTGCCTTGGCTTTTTCTCTATGAACAGGCTGCCTTCTTTTTTTTCACTTAGCAACTTTGCACTTTATTTCTCAAGCATAAATTGGATATTACATAACAAGCATCTAAACTTATGACCTTTTTTCTTGCCACCAACAGCAACTACCCAAAGATGTGCTAGCACCTCAATTTTAGTGGCAAGGACTGAAAAGAAGGGCTAACAAAAGGATATATCATGTAGGCGAGTATAGTGACTTCAAAATTTTAACAAAGAAATTAGGCTATAAGGTTCAAACTGGCTCGCTAGGGGTTTATGTAGGGTCAGGCATGTGATATTTTTGCAATGAGGCTTTTAGTCCTAATGCCTAGATAAATTTTGTGCATCGACATCAACAAAATATATTCAAGTCCTCCTCAAATTAAGCAAATTAACCATATAGATTTTTTTTACTCATTTTTCAAAACCGAAATAGTTCTCTCTCCTTAGCTCAAGAAATCGGACACCAAAGAACACTACTCTTTCCTAAATTAACAAGTAAGACTCCTTGTTCTCCAGAAGCAAGTAAGTGACAACTAAGTTCATTGCACAAGTTCACAGGAAAAGCAAAGTCCACTTAGTGACTCCCAACTAGTATAAGCAAGTAACAATCCATAGGAAATCATTCTAACATGCACACACAGAATTCAAAATTTCAACCCTCCCCCAAACTTAAATTCTACATTGTCCCCAAGGTAGAAGTCAAATATAAGGTGGGTATATGATACTCCCCTGTCATTGTGAAGCTCATGGGTGGGTGGGTTGGGCGACTCTTTTCCAACAGCAGAGATACGACCTCCATCTTCACTCCTACACAAAAAAAACAAAAATAAAAAATAAAAAATGGTTAATTCAAAATAAATATTGAGGGAAAGAATTGAGCAAACAAAACCCCCAATATATGAAAGCAAAAACAAAAGAACAATAAAAGACTTGGGTTGTCTCCCAATCAGCGCCTTTTTTATAGTCGTTGGCTCAACCTTCTTCATCCTCGTTCCACACTTTCGGACTCTCTAGTGTGACCACCTCTCTTGCTTTCTTACCACTATCACCACCAACATAGGCCTTCTCAACATTGATGGTCAGTTGCTCACCATTAATTCTGAATGTAACAGAGTTATCCTTTGCTCCAAGCAATACATCTTCCGTTGCTAGAAATGGTCTACCAAACAAAATTGGCACTTCTCTATCTTCTGGCATGTCGAGCACAATAAAATCAACGTGAATGATGAACTTATCGATTTTAACCAAGATATCCTCAACAATTCCAGTGGGCTTTACTATGGAGTGGTCAGCCAATTGTAGAGTGATGTCGATAGGCTCCATTCTTTCCCCCAAACCAATGGCACGAGCAGTTTTCAATGTCATCAGTGAGATCCCTGAACCTTGGTCCAATAAACACTTTGTGAAAATCGTGTTACCAATTTCACATGGTATGATGCAACCTCCTGGATCTCTTCTCTTCGTCGGCATGATTCCAGATATCAGCTATGAGCAATTCGTGCTCAATGCCACAATCCCCTCATCCTGAAGTTTCTCCTTGTTCACCATTATGTCTTTGAAGAACTTGGAGAATCTCAGGAAATTGGTGAAAAGATCCACCAATGAGATGTCTACATTCACCTTTCTAATCACATTCATCATCCACTCAAAACTCTTTTCTGGCCGCACTCGCTTCTTTCTCGTGAGTGGATATGGAGGTGGTGGAATGTCGTTAGGAATACTGGACTTGCTCTTCTTAGGTTCTGTCTCATTGACCTTTTTGTCTTTCTCTCATGTTGTAAGTCTTCCATTTAACTTAGATTCATCGCCTTGTTCCTTGCTGTCGGATGCAGCCTGTTCTTGACCATGTTGGGCATCCTACACCAACGTGGGACTTTCCTTACATGCCTCGTCCGCCCCTGCGTGCGAGGAATGCAAGCCTAACATCTCGTCCGCCTCTACGTGCGAGATGCCGGAAGTACCTTGGTCGTCCATTAAAAGCTTTGAATCTAAATTTCTTCCGCTTCTCAGGGTGACTGCTTTGAAATGTTCATTTCCCTTGGGGTTGGGCACTGTATCACTTGGAATGGTGCCGGGAGTTCTTGTATGAGAAGCTGCAGCAAGCTGCCCTATTTGTGTTTCCAAATTCCTCATAGAAGCCTCGAGTTGTCCAAACTTCTCAATTGTTTTCTCTTTGAAGAAATCATTCTCTTTTTTACTCTTTGACATGAAAGTGAATATCTGTTCCATCTGATCTTCTTGTGAAGGTTTCTTATCAAAACCAGGGGGTTGGGAGTTGTTTCGCCATTGGTTCCAATTCCCTTGTTGTTGAGGCGTCCAGTTCTGATGATTGTTATTGAATTGACCCCCTTGGCTAAAACCTTGGCGGTTATTGCCTATGTAATTCACATTTTCAACTGTTTCTTGGGATTGGATCATTTCACATTGATCTGTGTGATGCCCACCTTGACACAGTCCACATTTAACCATTGCAACAATTTGAGGTTGTGGGTTCAGCTGCATGGAAGATACTGCTTTAACCACCGATGTCATTTGGGTGCTAATATTAGCTAGTTGTGCCTCAACCGCTGCCATTCTTTCAGATTCTACTGAAGCTCCGAAGGTATTTCCTTTCTTCTCAACCACTCTCCTTGGATTGTACCAGTTTCTTTGATTATCTGCTAGTTTTTGAAATAAGGTCCTCACTTCCTCATGTGTCTTATTATCAAGATCTCCATCAGTACTTGCATTTATAAGTCTCATGCTTTCATTGTTTAAGCCTTGGTAAAATTTGACAAGATCACGACCAGGAGCAAGACCATGGCTGGGACACTTTCTCAACATCTCAGTAAACCTTTTCCATGCTTTAGCGAAAAGATTCATCATCTTGCTGCCGAAAAGATGTGATGGCATCCCTCAATCTCTCGATCTTCATTGGTGAATTATATTCCAGGAGAAACTTGGATTTCAGATCTTCAAAGGTCGCCACATTGTACCCCGGAAGTGAGTCGTACCACTCTCGTGCTTTGTCTCTCAACGAAAAAGGAAAGAGAGCTCTCTTGATATTATCATGTGGCACATTCGCAGGTCTGTGGTTCATGGTCAACTCATAGAATGCACTGAGGTGGCTTATGGGCTCTTCGTCTTCACGACCATGGAACAAGGTGCCACCATTCACCAAGCTGATGTAGTGAGGTGGGATGCTTATGTTATCCGTAGCATATGCGAAATTTCTCGGGTGATCAACTCCTGATCTGACAGTATCGCCAAACTTTTCCACAGGAGGAGCATTGTTATTGTTTTCGGCCATCGACTCAGCTTCTGAATCACTGCTACTACTCTCAAAATTTGTCTCAACAATTTAATTTTCTCTCACTGGACTCTGATAGTCCTGATGTGTATCGATCACAGCTGAATTCTGTCCTCTTCTATGATGTATCAATAACCCAAATTGCGGTGTACCCTTAGATCTGGTTTGCATCCACTGTTTTTTATTTTTCAGGTTTCAATTTTCTAGAACACCTACACAATAGAAAAGAAACCAAGCACAACTCAAATATACCAATTCTACTGAAAGCGAGACATCTCGACAACTTCGGGGTTAGTCTTAGAAAAAGTGTGTGCTGGAATGTGTACTAGCAAACTTTAAAAGAAAAAAAAGAAGAAGAAAAAAAGAAGAAAAAAAAAACACAAGGAGTTAGAAAGATACTACCACAAATAAAACACTCATTCGTCTTCGAGTCCAGACGTGGTAGATGGCTATCACCCGTAAGAACACGAATTAAGTACCTATAACATAAAATTAAAAAGATTAAATAAAAATAAAAATAAAACAGAAAGTTAAACAACCTATTGCCTTCCCCGGCAACGGCGCCAAAACTTGATGCGTAATTTTAGGTCTTTTTAAATCAGAATAGATATGCACACAAGTTTACAAAGTTATCCCTAATATTACCACTTCACTACAAGAGTACAACTTCGTATGTAGTAATTTAAGGTGTCGGTCCACAGGGAAGGTAAGTTCTTTTAACTCCAAATAAATAAAAATAACAGTAAAGGTGAAGGTTTTTGTTTGAAGTTTGTTTTCTGAAAATAATGAAAAATAAAGTTGAATTCAAATTAACACAAGTGAGACAATTGTTACTCCAAACACTTGTAAACAAGACACGGATTAATCATGTGCATTCAATTCTATCTCATACGTTCGGGACAATTTAAAATTATTCACCCTGCAAGCACTAAACATGCTAAGCATCAACTAGTCAAAGAATAGCTAAACACTTACTCTTTAAACTAAATTCAATAATCCTAAGAATCCTACGGAAGCACGAGATTCAAAGTTTAATTGCAATTAAGATCAAAATCCATTATCAACTTGTCATCTAAACAATTCCAATTGATAATTCATTACCACCACAATCCATCCCAATTCAAGCTAAAGAGGCATTAAATCAAGACTATAGAATTATCACTAAAGATGCACCTAAAGTAATAAATTCATTCAATTGAATAAGTAGTAATAACGAATATGAGATAAAAACGAGCATAGAATAAATCATGAAATTAACTTGTCTAACAACATGTTTGGAGCAACACAAGATTCTTAGTCTAACATAATTAAACCAAGAACCATGATAAATGGAGATAAAACCCTAGGAACCATGGAGTGAATTTGGAGTAGATGATGGCTGGAATTTTCTCCTTTCTATTTCTCTATGCAGTTTTTCTCCAAAAGAAATGGCGTCTCTGGTCTTATCTGCCGCTATCTGCTGCCTTCTCTGCGTCCCTTTTTCTCCCCTTTTTATATCTTTTTCTTCTTCTTTCCTTAATAGGTCACGCCTCCTTCAAGTCATTGGGCTTCTTTTCATGTTTTTTTAATAGTTGATAGGCCCACTTATCTAGTTTGCTGCCCAAAACAAATAAAACTCAAAATTAGTCTTCCAATATTTAAACTTTGTATCATACGTATTCCACTCTACATGTAAATACATCAATTAATATATAATAATTAAACTTCAATAATTAATTGATAGATGATTTTCATATATAAATTAGGAGAAATCTTTGAGTAGAATTAATATTATTTGATTTACATCAACTCGCAAGTAGGACTTTGGAACATGCAGTGTGCACCAATCAACCGACCAACAAATATATGATACAATAGCATGCATCGGTAGATGAACTAAAATTAGTATATTACAAAGCAAAAGTGACTCAATGACACCAGATTTAGCTCTCCACGAAATGGAAACAGTAAAATTGACTCCATTATCCCTAACTATGCAAATCAGTCCGATTATTAAAACAATAGCATGCATCGGTAGATGAACTAAAATATAGCATGCATTGCGCAGCTCCGATGCAATCGAACAGATAGAATTTCAAAAAAAAGGAGAGGAAGACATAGCTTTGGATTTTTAGAGATCTTCGCTGAATTTTGTTGTTCCTTAATTTGAGAGAGAGACTTGTCGGTGGTTGGTGGCGGAGAGAATTGATCGGTGCTGTAGAAACTGAAGATATCAACTTCAAACATCAAATATCAACAACCAAACAATACACTCAAAACTTACACAAACCAAATAGAGAGAACTTGAGAATATAAATTTTATTTGATACAAAACTTGAATCTGATTTTACATCGCAGCTATCTATTTATACTTGATCTAGAAACTAGAAAAAGAGAACTCACATTACATACTAGCCAGCTAAGAAACTAACTAACAAAAATATTTCTTCCAACTAACTCCAACGGCTATAATTTCCAGCTCATCTTCACCTCAACGGTCGCCGGCTCTTCTTCACTCCAGTAGTCATCAGCTGTTCCAACACCCCCTCAAGATGGAGTGTATAAACTGCAAAAGTTCATCTTGCTCAAGATCCTTTCGAATCTTGTAGTTCCAAGTGGTTTTGTGAAATGTCTGCTAGCTGCCAATCATTCTTGATGTGCATTGGTTTGATGATTCCTTCCAAATATTTTTCTCTAACTGTGTGACAATCAATCTCAATATGCTTGGTACGTTCATGAAATACCGGGTTCACACTAATATGCACCGTGGCCTGATTATCACAGAAAAGAGGGACAGCTTTTTCTATCTTAATTCCAAAGTCTTTCAACAATGCAATGGCCCAGACCACTTCACATGTTGCTTTAGCCATTGCTCGGTATTCAGCTTCTGCTAAAGATCTTGAAATAGTCTGCTGCTTCTTAGACTTCCATGACACCAAAGATGATCTAAGAAACAAGCAATATCCAGTCATGGACTTTCTAGTATCAGGGCAAGCTGCCCAGTCAGCATCTGAGAAAATGCTAAGCATTGGTGTGGCTTTGCTCGAATAGAACAGTCCATGGCCTGGTGTGGACTTCAAATATCTCAATATTTTCTCACTTGATTCTCAATGCTCAGTACATGGCCTTGACACATACTGACTTAATTTGTGCACCGCAAATGTAATGTCTGGCCTAGTGATGCAGAGATATAGAAGTCTGCCTATGTGTCTTCTGTATTTAGATGAGTCTTCCATCACATCTCCTGCCTCTTGTTGCAGCTGTTTTGAAGGATCCATGGGAACATGAGATGGTTTGTACCCATGTAATCCTGCATCTCTGATCAAATCCATAGCATATTTTCTTTGAGAAACCATAATTCCCTTCTCACTTTTGGCTATCTCTAATCCAAGAAAGTATTTTGGAGATCCTAAGTCTTTGAACTTTAAAAACTGACTCAGAAAATCCTTGAAGTTCTCCATTAGCTCAGGTTTGTTTGTAGCTGCCATTAAATCATCTACATACACCACAACACCAAAGAAGACTGAATCATCATGTTTGAAGAAGAAAGAGTGGTCTGAGGCTGATTGTTGAAGACCAAAATTTGCTAATACTTCAGTGAGCTTCAAATACTATTGCCTTGATACAAGAAGGAATATTCATATAGATCTCCTCTTTCAAATCTTCATACAAGAAGGCATTGTTGATGTCAAGGTGATACAAAGACAAACCATGTATAGCAGCCAAAGCAAGAATAAACTTAACAGTAGTAAGCTTGGCTACGGGTGAGAAAGTGTCAAGAAAGTCAATACCTTCAAGTTGTGTAAAACCCTTAGCTACCAATCGAGCTTTGTATCTTTCAACAGTAGCATCTGGCTTGAATTTCACTTTGAAGACCCACTTGTAATCAATGGGAATCTTCCCTTCATGAAGTGGAAGAATTTTCCATGTGCCATTCTGAATAAGAGCAGAAAGCTCTTCTTGTATTGCTTTCTGCCATTCTGAGAATTGAGCAGCTTTATTATAGGATTTAGGCTCAAAGATGGCAGTCATTAAGACAACATATTTGAGATGAGGCGGGGAGAGTTTGGAGAGAGAAAAGTAAGCTGAGATAGGATACGGAGTGGAAGAGGATACATAATTGTAGAGATAATCAGTGAGATGAGCTGGGGCTTTTGTTTGTCTGCCAGCTCGAGTAAGTTGATTGGAAGGAGGCTGAGTGTGAGGAATGATAGGAGTTTCAGAAGGAGAGTGAGTTTGTGGAGCTTCAGAGGTGGAAGGTCGAGTGATCTGTATCAAATCAGAGGTATGTTGGATAGGGAAATCAGAAGGGGTTAAGTGATCAAAAGGGAATGTGTCTTCATGAAATACAACATTCCTGGTAATCATCTCTTGCATGGAGTCAAGTTCAAGTAGTTTGTACCCCTTGTACCCTGAAGGATATCCCAAAAAGACACATCTAGATGCTCTAGGGGATAATTTATCCTTGTGTCTGCTTAGAGTTGATGCATAGCAGAGGGATCCAAACACTTTGAGGTGAGAATAAGATGGTGATTTTTGGAAGAGAGCTTGAAAAGGAGAGATATTATTGGGTAAAACAGAAGAAGGTGTTCTGTTAATGAGATAGGAAGCTGTAAGGATGCAATCCCCCCAAAAGGTGTTAGGCAAATGAGACTGAAAGAGAAGGCTTCTGCCTACATTTAGCAAATGCTGGTGTTTCCTTTCTACCCGAGCATTTTGTTGTGGTGTTTCCATACAAGAATGTTGTGTAATGGTTCCAAAAGAAGAGTATAGATGTGGTAGATGGAATTCATGACCATTATCAGATCTGATAGCTTTTATCTTCTTTGAAAATTGTGTGTGAATAGTGTTAAAAAACTGAGTTAACACATTCTTCACATCAGATTTGTGTTGCATCAAAAAAGTCCACACAAACCTAGATTTATCATCTACAATTGTCAAGAAGTATGAGTATCCTTGTGCAGTGCAAGGTGAAAAGGGACCCCATATGTCACAATGAATGAGATCAAATATTTCATTAGCTGCAGAATCTGAAATAGAAAAAGGTAAATGTTTCTGTTTTGCTAATGGACAGATTTCACAAAGAGAGTGAGTCTTGTTTGAGAAAGGTAGGAAAGAAGACATAGACTTGAGTTTATTAAAAGACAAATGCCCAAGTCTTCTGTGCCAAAGATCAACAGAAACTGCGGAATTGATACAAGCAAAAAGAGTAGAACCTGAGTTTGAATCAGACTCAACATCAAGAATGTAGAGGTTTCTAATTCTACTACCCTTCCCAATCACAACCCCCTGGGAAGTTCCCTGAATTTGTATGGAATCATGAGTGAAATGAACAACGCATGATAAGGATGAAGTGAGGGAACTGACATATATAAGATTGAAAGTGAAAGTGGGGACACAAAGAACATAATGAAGAGTGATAGCAGGAGTGAGGCAAATAGATCCTATGTGTGTGACTGTTGCCTTAGCTCCATTTGGTAAATTCACAGAAGCATTATCAACAGGTGAGGATGATGTAAAAAGATTAATATCACAACACACATGGTGAGTAGCACATGTATCTGTTAAATGGTATAGACAACATATTTAGAGAAGAAAGCAATGGGAGAAGATTATTGTATTTTGATTGAATGATAAAATGGTACTCAACACCCATATATTTATAGGGATGTTGGTGACTTTTGAGATCCTACAATAAATATATATTCATGGAACTACACTACTATTGGAACAATGCATGCACATCTTCAATGCTTCTTGGAACTCTATTCTTCTTTAATGCTTATTGATACTTCCCATTTTCTCAACAGTATCAAGCAACCATAAAGGAGTAGAGGCTGAAATGGATGCAATAAAAGGAGAGAAAATAGGTGTACCAGTAAAAGGAATTTGAGTGGAAGTAGAAGTTGAGGTGATTTGTGCGGATGAATTGATTTGTGCGGCTGAAGGAGTGGATGGAGAAGATGCAGATGGAGTTGACATGGCAGCAAGCTGAGACTGTAACAGAGAGATGAGTTGCTGACATTGATCAGATGAAGGTACAACAATAGGTCCTAAAATAGAAGAAGCTGCTTTATCAATGTGATCAGGTATATGATCATCCACATCATTCACAGACTTTGACTAATTAAAAGCCTTAAAAGGAGGCTTCCCCAGCCTCTGCCATAACTTTGTGGAAAACCGTGCAAAGAGAAGCACCTATCCACTATGTGATTATTTCTACCACAGTGAGAACACATCGATTTTCCTCTGCCAAAATTCACTGAAGCTGCATTGGCATAGGGTTGTTCACTTGATGTAACAGTAGGAGATGGCAAGTACCCCTCAATACTCTTCAGCCTCTCCTCTTGAACTACCATAGAGAAGACCTTCGACAAAGAAGGAAGTGGAATTGTAGACAAAATACTTGATCTAATCTGAGAGAATGAAGGATTCAAACCTATGAGGAACTGCATTGTGCAGTCATCTTCTTGGTATTTATGCCACTTTGAAGCACTATCACAACGGCATGTGTTGCAAGTGCACCAAGCAATCGGTTGTGAATGTTTAAACTCATCCCAAACAATCCTTAAATTTGTGAAATAGGTGTTTACATCAGAATTACCTTGTGTAAGGAACATGAGTTGTTGTTTGAGTTGATAGGAACGTGCTCAATCTATCTGAGAAAACCGATCACGTAGATCCAACCATAACTCATAAGCATCATCAATATACATAATACTTGAACAGATCTGAGGAGATACAGAGTTTCGAAGCCATGAAATCACCACGCTGTTGCATCTAATCCAGGAAGGAGATAGAAGAACATCAATCGGTGGACGAGGCAATGATCCATTCACAAACTGAAGTTTATTTTTGGCGATCAAGGCCGTGACCACAAATCTGCTCCAATTGATGTAATTGGAGCCGATCAACAGCTGAGGAACAAGTTGAAGACTCGGATTATCACTAGCATGAAGATAATATGGACTAGTGTTGTCTTTGATCGGAACAATAGCTTCACCACCACGATTTCCTCGAGGAGGACGATTCATAATGAGAGAATAGAGAGGAGAGAAACAGTGGAATCACTAGTTTGTCACTGATACCATGTAGAAACTGAAGATATCAACTTCAAACATCAAATATCAACAACCATACAATACACTCAAAACATACACAAACCAAACAGAGAGAACTTGAGAATAGAAATTTTATTTGATACAAAACTTGAATCTGATTTTACATCGCAGCTATCTATTTATACTTGATGTAGAGACTAGAAAAAGAGAGCTCACATTACGTACTAGCCAGCTAAGAAACTAACTAACAAAAAAATATCTTCCAACTAACTCCAACGGCTATAATTGCCAGCTCATCTTCACCTCAACGGTCGCCGGCTCTTCTTCACTCCAGTAGTCATCACCTGTTCCAAGAGGTGCTGATCAGTGGCTGGAGGCTGGCGGCGGAGAGGGGAGAAATGAGAATTAGGGGAATTCAATGGTGTACTTGCTCACAGGCGGCGGAGGCTCGGTAGTTTTAGGTCTTTCTACAAAAGTGATTAAGTTAGACAAATTAACACGCCATTCATCTTTGGAAATGGAGGAAAATGAAGAAATCGGCTCTGCATAAGATTTTGGGAGCACCTGTAGTTGTGCTCGCAAATTAGCTATAGCACATTTACTCCCCCTCGCAAACTATCGTTGGAAAAGGATTAAATTTCCTTTTTTCATGAACTAAAAATTTCGAGCACATACGAGGGCTCGCAATCGGAAGGAAATTTGATTAGTGGATAATTTTGCTAGCACATGTTAGTGCTCGCAATACCACTTAATATTTTGAAAAATGGTCGTTATTTCCATCTATGCTCGCAATTGTGCCCGGAAATATTTAGTAATTTGCGAGCACTATTCTATGCTAGCAAATACTCCCTCCGTCCCGCACTACTCGCACATTTCCTTTTGGGCACGGAGATTAAGGAATGAGTGATAGACAAAGTCAACAATTACGGCTGTAGGTATAAATTGTTACTAAAAATGGAAAGAGTGCAAATAACTTGGGACGCCCAGAAAGAAAATAAGTGCAAGTAGTGCGGGACGGAGGGAGTATTTGGTTGCAAATAGCCCCTTTTTTTTGTAGTGACGAGTACAGCTAAATAAGTAAAGTGTAGAGCCCATAAATAAAGGGAGGACACGTGGGCTGGGCTTTTCTCTATGTTTGATTCACATTCAATAGGTACTTTAGCATTTGAATGGCCCAAGAAAATAATTACTCCAATTTTTTGTCCACTTTTACTCCTTTCATCCATCCCCTATTTATTATCCACTTTCAAATTCCGGGTTCTATATATTTATCGTTCTGTTGGTTTGTAGTTAGTTTATTGTTTAAATTGTTTATTTTATGGCAACTTTTTGTCTATCTCATATAGCTATCAAAACAAAATTGTTTTTTTTTAATGTTTCAAAATGCTAAATTATAAAATCGTTTTAAAGTTTCCAATTGCGAAATTAAAGAAGTTCATCTACCATGAGGGAGAAGAGATTGTAAATTTATAACAAATGCTATGAAAATGGAAAAGGTAGAAATTAAGCTATGCTATTATTTCAAAAGGGTATGAATCAAAAAGAGATAATAATGTTTGTAGGTAGCAAAATTTATCTCAAACTATCATTATTTTTCAGTGCAGCCCGAAAACCCGTGAATGCTATGCTACATTAATAGGCATTTTTTATTGTCAAATGGGATATGGAATTATCGCGCAAGTCAATTTGGAATTATCGCGCAAGTCAATTTGGTTTTGTCCAAACTATTTTAGTAGTATTTGAAATTGCCAATGTCAACTATTTTAAAATTAATTAAAACAGGATATTCCTTTCTGTTTATGTAGTCATTTTGTTTCATGCCTTAGTGGTGGAGACATAGGAATAAATATATTATATTTAAAAAAGCCTGTGACCCAACTTTTACTCATTTTCTACACTCAGTTACACTACATTAGTTTCTTCCACAAAAATTATATCAAACAAATCATGATTGTTACCATATTTTTTTATAGAAATGAATAAAATATCAAACTTATATATATTGAAATTCCTAACTGAACTTTCATTGTGCCACTTCAAATAAGGGAAAAAGTTTATTTTCTTTATAAAAATTATCTATAAAAGAGAAAAGGATTGTTAACATTATAGATGCCAAAGATAAAAAAATTATCAAGATTAAATGTCCTAAAGTGAGCTCTGACCGAACTATTGATCGGAGATTGTTGGCAATTGAAACATAAAAATGAATATAATAATATCTCACATCGGTGTACACAAAGAGCTTAATCCACTATATAATTCTCATGGGTCTCTCCTCTTATCACCAATTGGTTTTAAGATGGAACCCATGGATTTCTATCATGGTATCAGAGCGGGTCGCCGACTGTGGGTCATATTTAACTAACCCAGCAGTATATCTGGGCTGAAACCGAAAAAAATGACTGACCCAGCAGTATAACTGGGCTGAAAATTTGGGCCAATGGTCCAACTGATCGAAAAAAAATTGGGCCGATTGTCCAATCGATCATAAAAAAAGTCCAACCCCTTCAAGATTCACCTTGAAGGGTTTGAGGGAGGGTGTTGGCAATTGAAACATAAAAATGAATATAATAATATCTCACATCGGTGTATACAAAGAGCTTAATCCACTATATAATTCTCATGGGTCTCTCCTCTTATCACCAATTTGTTTTAAGATGGAACACATGGATTTCTATCAGAGATGAATGATTTTATCAACGGATCACCAACGATTTGTAGGTCTTATTTAGCAACACAATTAATTTGATACTACGTTTTACTAATTATTTAACTCCATTTTACATAAATATAATACTATTTCCTTGATATTTTCAATCAGTTTAGGAGGTGTGAGATCATTGATTCCGTCATTTCTTTGGTTTTTAATTGTTTGACTTTTACTTACCATGTATGATAAAAAAAAATTATTTAATGTCCATCATCAATTTTTGTAATATGTCTCCAGATTGCATGATTCAAATATATCTAATATATATTGTTCATCTCATATCATTTGAAATTTAATAATTATGAACATATCGTGTGGCCGGTTTGGCTTTGAATTTTGACATTTGTATCCCTCAAATTGGAAATGGCATAATTTGATGGATTAAATAAATTTTTTCCTACATCCCAAATCGTGTGGCCGATTTGGTTTTGTCAAAATTATTTTAGTATTTGAAATTGTAAATGTCAACCATTTTTAAATTAATAAAAATAATACCCCTAGTATTTCATATCCCTCTGTTTATGCAGTTCTGTGTTTTATCATGCCCTAGTGGTTGACATAGTATAGGGACAAATATACCAAAAATAAACAAGCCAATATATGTTATTCCGTTATCTACCGCTCAACTAATTTATTCTAATTTTTCAAATTAGTTGTCAAATTCTAAAGATTGTAAGATATGTATACACTAATATAATTATACAAATGTGAATGAAATGCAATCATGCAACTATTGTAACTCCTAAACGAAGACTCGTAACATTAATATGGTTTTACCCAAGGCAATCAGGTTTTAACAATATTAAATTAACACATTTAAGTAGCTAGTTTCTACCGCATGACAACATATACCATTCATTAGTTACGCATAACATATTTAAAAGTTAAAACAAAAAAGCAAGCTTATTTAGAATATTCGACCAATCAACATGATCAAATCTATATAACAAATAGTATTATATATAGGGATATTTAATTAGGTCAGAGTCATGGCAACGCGGCAATTAGAGTTGGTTAAAACAGTTTTTAAATATATTGTGTCGATTATCATCTTTGACTTAGTTTATTGAATTATGTATGTGTGTAAAATATGATATTGTATTAACAAGCATAGAGAAACATGAACTTAAATATCCTGATATGTAAGAGTGTAGAATTGAAATTGTGTTATATTTGCAGTTGTATGAAATTGAAGTTGAAGTTATAATAATTTAATTTAATTTAATTCCAAATTCTTTGATTAGTATATATAATTAAGTATTTAATATAAAATTGTATTATAATTTTAATTTTTTTCTTTGATAAATCAAAAAATTAACCAATGTACAATATAGGTGCCCCAAAGGTTGCATAGTTCTCTTTATTATTGCTTGAAGCCTTGAATCAAAATTCCTCTGAGTTGTCACATGTCTATTTCTTCAAATTCATTTTTCTTCTTCTTATAAACTATTTGTATGCCACATATATTATATACTTCATCCGTCCCTGAAAAGTATGAACTATTTCCTTTTTAGTCCGGTCCCGAAAAGTATGAACTTTCTTATTTTGGAAACTCATTCCTCTTTATAGAGATGAGACTCATACTCCACTAACAATACTTTAAAAACTTTTTCGTTCTATCTCTCTCTTATTTTTCTAATTATGCATTAAAACACATGCCGAACCAAATGTTCATACTCTTTGGGGATGGAGGGAGTATATACCTTACCATTAATTGGGTAGCAAGGGCCTAAGAGTATAAATAGATCGTCAAGTTTGTGATCAAAGCAAGTTGTATATAGATACATAACATAAAACTGATATTCATTCTAGAATATGGAAGACTTTGGAGAAATTCCTCAAGGAGAGTGGGGTGGAATAATGAGTTCACATGAGGAGGCTGAGTTCATGGCACAGTTACTAGGCAACTGCTCTCTCCCAAACGACGACTCTTCTAACGCATTCATGCATTCATCAATGTCTTCATTTAGTGGCTTTGATCATCTCCCATTTTCCACTCATCTCTCTCATCATCCTCCTCTGCCTAACAACAATTTCACCACAATGGATTCCTGTACTGTGCAAAGGGAAGAAGAGTCCAAGAAACGATGTCTGATTCCTTGTCAAGTAAGTGCACCTCAATTTTGTTACTATGAGATCATACTAGTATTTTTGTTTCATTAAATTTGATGCAATGGCAGATTCCAATCAGCAACCAGAGAAGAATGAAATGCAGCAAGTGTGGAAAGGTTGACAACAGCGACGAAGATCGTAACAAAAGTGCAGCGCTTCACTTTCACAGGCAGAAGATGTCAAGATCAAGTAGCTGCTGTTTGGAAGATAAGTCAAATGAGCTGATAGGAACAACATCGTGCTCGAGCTCCAACGGAAGACGGCCCCCCAACCCGAACGCTAGAACACGTGCGAGTAGGGGTTCTGCAACCGATCCACAAAGCCTCTATGCAAGGGTAATCATAACCACGAGGCTTTTTTTACTTGTGAATTATTCACAAAGAGATAAATTGTTGTAATTATTGATTTTATTTATGTGTCTAATTTTTAGGGTATGTTCAAAGTAGAAATACATTTTTGAGCTTGTGTTACTTCAAAATTCATGTTTAGATCGATATGATTGGAAAATGAAATCAACTTATAAACTTGGATTGAGAGAATATATGAAACAATATGGCTACGGACATTTAAGTGTCGGCCTTATGTTTTGGCTATATATCATATTGTAAATTTTTTGTGTTATGTAATTATTTATCGCAAAATTCACAGCCACAATAAAAAAAATACGGAGTATTAGATATATTAGTGCATATTAGCTAACATAGAGTTTGATTGAGTCGTGCAGAAAAGAAGAGAGAGAATCAACGAGAGGCTCAGGATCTTGCAAACCCTCGTCCCAAATGGAACTAAAGTAAGAATTGAAAAATATATTCTTCATTTTCAAGGAAATTACTCTAAAAAGAAAAGTCTCATTATTATTGTAGGTTGACATTAGCACAATGCTAGAAGAGGCGGTTGAGTATGTGAAGTTCTTGCAACTCCAGATTAAGGTATCGTTAAAATCCTAATTCTGATATTAATTAAGGAGTTTTGTCAATTTAAAAAGACGATTTTTGTTTTGATTTCTAACATTTAATTATTTTTTATGCAGATGTTGAGCTCTGATGATCTATGGATGTATGCTCCGATTGCCTACAACGGCATGGACATTGGACTCGATTTCAGATCACAGTCTTCGTGAATAAATACCATACCTAGAATTTGATGAATGAGACATTGTTTTTATTATCATTATTACAATTATTATTATGTTCTTCTAATGAGATCCATGAATGAAGATAAAATTGTATAGGTTATGATTATACATTGGGATTATTTGTGTAATTAAATGTGACACATTTTTTGTATTAAATTGTTACTTTATTGTAATTAAGGTTCAGTTTTTGTTCTTTTAATTATTTTAGGTGATTTATTTGCATTTTAAATAAACAATTAACTATTTTAATTAATATGAAAACAATTAATCATATAATCATCTAAATAATCGTCCATAAAAAATATTATTTGCCAAAGTATTGCAAGTTGTTCTCTAATAAAGAGAAGTTTCACACATAGTATTAAAATTTCACTTTCTCGTGATTTCTATCCTAAACCTAGTGCTTGATGATTATGTGCGAATAAATAATTTCATGGGCTAGTACTGCTTCCGTCTTTAAAAAAATAAACCTTTTGAAACGGTGCGAATGTTAATATACAATTAGTAGAGTAAGAGAGAAGAATTGGTAAAATGAGAGGAAAAGAAAAATGAATAAAATAAAGAAAAAGGAAGGAGAAAAAAGTAGTAGAAGTAGTGTGGTAGTGGATTATGATATCCACTTTCAAAAATAAAAATTTTATAAAATTTCTATTTTTAAGAAACATACAAAATGGTTACTATACTATTTTTAAAATCTACAAAGGTATACTATTTAGTATTTTCTTAATCTTAAAAAATGTCCTATTTTATCAATTTGGTACGACCATCAAAACTAGACTAGTTTTTCCTTTTTTTTAAACTTTGTACTCCTACAACGCATTATATTGCTAATGATATGTTTGACAGTATATTTTAAAACTTGTACTCCTACAGGCTACAACGCATATGATATGTTTGACACTGGGTGTGTTTACCTGGCCATAAATGGCTAGTTACGAGGTCATTTCTTGGCTTTCTTGTTGGCTTCCATAGTACTTTGAATCATTTTACCATTTTTGTACGTTAGTGAAGTCATTTCCTTTTTTAGTAAAACTCAATATATTTCTTCTCAATTACTTTAATATCTCTTACGTTATTCTCTTTTCATCTTTCTACCTTTTTCATTTCCTAATTTATTCTACCTTTACTCAGCTCACTTAACACAATTTTTCTTAAATCGCATGCCGAAAAGAAATGTCTCTACTTCTATGAAACGGATGGAGTAGTAAAAAGAAAGAGAAAAAAATCGTGAAAGTAGTGTTAGTGGATTGTAGAATACACTTCCTAAAATAGAAAGTTTAGAATGTTTCTATTTTAAAGGGACATACCAAAATATAAATAATTGCTATTTTTAAAAGACTGAGATAGTAATATTTAGTATTTTATTAATCTAAAAAATTAGACTAGTAGTATGTACTCCCTCCGTCCCCCAAATTTTTTCATAGTTTGACCGGACACGGGTTTTAAGAAATGTGATGGAAAGTGGGTTGAAAAGTTGGTAGTGTTGGAACATATATGCTAAAAAGCATTTTTTGAGTTTATTATAAATTTGATAAATTGCTTGTATATTATAAACTCTCCTTATTTAATGAGAATAATAAATGTTTTCTTCATGTTGTGTATTTTACTTTAATGGGCATTGAACATTTTTAATTATATATTTAATTATATAATTAAAACACCGGAAAGTAAAATCAGTCTAAGTCTTCTACGTTGAAGGTTGGGTCATGGAACAGGTCTTCACAATAGGTGGCCCAGCTGGAACCTTGTAGAAGTAAAACATTTTTCACAACCTAGATAGGCTTTGGCTACCTATCGCGAAAGGTTACAGTGTCCATCTGAAAGTCATCTTTACCTTGAAAATGACTAGTGACACTGGTGTGGTATAGCATTAAAAGGATCTAAAATATATAGACACGTCTTTATTGCTATCTACTGTAAGACAATGTCTTGGAGATTTAATATTTCTTAATCTTTGTAATAATATAGGACACACGTTATTTAATCATACGCTGCTTTGACTTATCAATAGGTGCGGGTTTTTCGCAACTAAATATTTATGATATCTTGGGTAGTAGTAATTAATAACTAGTATGGTGTCAGTTTTATTATTATATTGAATCGTGTGCTTTCGCGGTTTGACTATATCCCCAAGAGGTGTTCGAGAGAAGTTCTATTATTCGGAAACCCGACCGGTTTGGATTTAATCCAATAATAATTAGAAAAGCAAAGTATATTATTTTAATATACATCTCGTACTAGACAAACTCTTGAAAATAAAATATTAATTAATTTAAAGTCCATAGCAGACTACAAATTAATTAATGGATATAGAAAGTCTTAAACACGGGGAATAATATATTAAAGAGGTTAACCCGGATTGCTTGTAATCACAGATTGGACGGGCAGTCAATATTTCTTCTATAGCGGCACAAGAAATATTCCATTGGCCTTATATTGAATTATGTGTTATAATTTAATTAGTAAATAAAGTCCAATAGGGGAGGCTCAATCCAAGCCCCATAGATCCCTAACCTAGGCCATCACAAACTCTATAAATAGGGATGAAGGAGGTGTGACAAATATACATGATACACAACACAAGAAGTGGAAACCCTAGCCTTCACACTTGGAATTTTCGGCCCCCTCTCTCTAATAGAGGAATTCGAAATTCCTCTTTGTGTGTTCTTGGCGTTCTTGTCTTCTCTTTCAAGATCCTTATTATTTCTAATAGATTCCTCCCTCAAGGAAATTAGATCTAGAGTTAGGTCATAGGTTAGAAGATCATTGGTCTTGCAATCAAGCTTCAAGATCTACACGTGGAGAAGTAGTGAGCCACTTCATTCTTTGGAGAATCATAATTGTAAGTATTAAACATCTAATTTATTTTTAAATTATGTGATTAATTGCGTAATAATATGTCTCTACATGTTCTAGCATGAAATTGAATTGATCCACATAATCTCCTAAATAGATTCTCTTGTGGATTTATTTAATTTGCAATTTCCGTTGTGCAAACCCCAACAGGTAGGATGTGGCTCCTACTTATAAAGTACTCCCTCCATCCAAAAAAATAGGAGTATGTGCATTTGGGACAGCACAGGAATTAAGAAAAAATTGGTAAAGTAAGAGAGGGAATGAGAATGGTATAGTAAAGTAAGAGAGATGATGAAAATGGTAGGTAAAGTAGTGTTAGTGGATAGTGAGACCTACATTATTAAATAGATATAACTTTCCAAAAATGGAATGCATATATTTTTGTGGGACATACGAAAATGGAAAGTGCATATATTTTTATGAGACGGAGGTAGTATTAGTTTTATAATAAAATGTGAGTGAGAATAAATTAGTGGAATGTGAGGTCCATTACCAAGAATGGTAAAAGTGAAATGTGACAAATTTTGTAGGACGAACGAAAATGAAAAAATGTGACAAAATTTCAGGGACGAAGAGAGTAATATTTTTTCTAAATTTAACTTATTTTGTCTATTATAATTTTATCGCTTTAACTATTTACTATATCATTTTTTAAAACAAGTGCAATAAAAAAATATGACATTGTTTTATGATATGAGGAGTATTAATGATTAAAACAATATAATTATGAAAAAATACTATATAGAATAAGAAATAAAAAATATTTTACAGAATTATTTTAGTAAACCAATACACACGGTTACTCCAATTTAAAACATTATACTAGTATATACTAATATACTAATAAAGAGAAGTAGAATTGAAATCCAGTGTACGAATCCAAAAATATGTCTATTTTACTATTTTGGTCCTAAACTTTATCTTTTGATTTTTTACATCCTAAACATTTCAACTCGGATCACAATCGGTCCTACACTAACAGTTCCGTCAATTTTTTAACGGTCAACGATTTAAACCCAATTTTGACCAATTAAAGCAGTTAATTATAATTACTTACACCCTAATTATGTCCTTAATAAATACAATCTTTAATTATGAGCTCTTCATGATGGCCTCTGTCTTCTCCCGTCGGCTCGCTCTGTTCTATCTCAACGGCATCTACTTGGTGCCAGTACCGGTCCCACTCTATTCTCGGCAATCTTCTAGGCCTCTCATAGGCTGCCCGATTCCATTACAAATTCAAGAATCCAATTGTCAAATTTTACAATTTCAAAACCATTCCCACCTTTCTCTTTTCTCACTCTTTCACCAAATCATAAAAATCCCAATTATGAGAAGTTTCAAGTAACAATTAGCCTTTTTTAGCAGTGTGGGGTAAAACCCTGGGGTAACACGTTGTCGACGATCATGGCTTTACTAAGAGGAAACCGCGCAGTCACCCTTGCCCGGGCACTCCGACGCAAGGGTTGTGTGAATGAGACAAACCCTTCGCCCAACGGCGGCCGCGTTCCCCTCCCCGCCGCTGGCGGTCACTAGCTCCCCCGCCCCCTATTAACCTAGTATTATATAAAACTACTTCTATATCTATTCTTATTCTTGGATCCACAAGCTGACTTTTGTTTGTGGTAAACAACAAATTCAAGATTGTATTTATTAAGGATATAATTAGGGTGTAAGTAACCATAATTAACTGCTTTAATTGTTCAAAATCGGGTTAAAATCGTTTACCGTGAGAGCATCAGCAATGGGGGATGTCCACGTGGAATTCCCACCGGCGTGCGGGAATTCAGTGGCGGACGTCCTCCATTGCGCGTCCCAGGCACAGATACGGAATTCCGTGAAGGAATTCGCAGTTCCGAGGCGTTCCGCCGAATTCTGCGGGGAATTCCGTGCGGACGTTCGCCATTGCGTTGACGCCCGCAGAATTCCGCTTTTTTCATTAAATGTTTTTTTTCGATTTCTATATATACATCCCGTTGAACTTCATTTCATTTGCACCACTTGCATTAACAAGTTTCTCTCTCTCTTTAAAAAGACCTTTCTTTCGAATCAACAATGGAGCACCACGACAGCGATTCCCCCGCTTCGAGCGAGTCACCGGTGCCCCATTTTCCCATCGGAGGGAGTACGTCGATGTCCGCTGCGATACCTCAAATGCCGGGGATGATGCCCCAGTCTCAAATGCCACCGGGAATGATGTCCGGGTACTACAACATGTACCCATAGTGGTATGGGATGATGCCCCAGATGCCCGGGGCGAGTACGGGGATGATGCCCCAGATGCATGGGTCGCATGTCACTGCGGGGGGAGTAGGCAGGGGGTCCCCCAATCTCCGGTGGACAACGTCTATCGGCCTTTTATAGATTTACTGTAGACGGACAACCCGACGAGCTCTCCTCTCGAGACTCAGTTCGCTGGCGTCGACATGTTCTCGTTCGAGGAGTTGGGGCTTTCTCCGGTCTGGGATACTCCCGCCAGCGCACCACCGGTGAAGGGGAGGGCAGGGAAGACCGAGCAAATGAGGGCAGGGGACGGGGCGTCCGGGTGTACGGAGGCGAGGTGGGGGAGGGATCCAGCGGGAACAAGAGGACCGTCTGGAGCATGGACGAGTGCGCCGCGCTGGCGAAGGCGTGAATCAGTGTAGAGGAGGATCCAAACGTCGGGGCGAACCAGCACATCGACTGGATGTGGTGGCGCATTAGCCAAAGCTACCTCCAGTTCAAACCACAAGGGGGGAAGGAACACAACGCGGAGCAATGCCGGAAACAGTGGGAACGGTTGAAGAGGCAGCTCAGCCGATTTGCCGGCATTTACACAAACAACCTTCGCTCGGCAACCAGCGGCATGTCTGCCGAGGAAGTGAAGCTGTTGGCTCATCAGCAGTTCCCTGACGCTGAGAAGGGCTTCGGGGAATTCAAGTGTTAGCCGGTGTTTCTTGTGGTGCAGTCTTCGCCCAAGTTCACTGCGGGTGTTGAATCTGGCTGGCCGAAGCGGACGAAGATCAGCGCCTCCGGAGAGTACAGTAGCAGTGCTTGTTCCGCGGAACTTCCCCCGGCCGAGGCAGAGTTCCCCACACCCACATCGTCGGCCCGCCGCCGTCACCCGGTTGGGCAAAAGTCCACGGCGCGGATGTCCAGGGGAAGCACCAGCGGATCCGCCGAGGCTCAATCGGCAGCACCCCCCAAAACGATCCCGAGAACCACCCCTCATTCGCCCGCATCGCTGCACATGAAACCTTGTTACGTGCGATGGTTGAATGGCGCCAAGCGACCTACCCCCATTACAAGCGGAAGCTCAAGCCCCTCCTCGACAGTATGCACTGCGATTTGGGGTTCGACGGGATGTCGGACGATGACAGCGAGGGGGGCGGCGGCGCCGATGGCGAGAGGACTGGCGATGAGGAATTCCAGGAGTGAGAAGCCGGTTTTATTTTTATAATGATGTACTTTTTATAATAATTATGTATTTTTTTTAATGAAGTATGGTTTTTTTTTAAAATAAAGTGGTTACATTTTCTCCGTATTCACGTCGAAATTTTAATTCCGTAAATTGTTTAATTCCGGAAATTGTCTAATTTGTGATTTTTTTTAATGTGGGAATCCCGTCGGGAATTCCGCAGGGAATTCCGTATGACGTGGCAGGGCAGTGGGAAGTCCGTATGACGTGGCAGGAGGTGTTTTAGGGAATCCCGCGTGGAATTCTGCCGGGAATTCCGCTCCACTGCTGAAGCTCTTAAAAAATAGACGAAACTGTTAGTGTAGGGCCAATTGTGATCCGAGTTGAAATGTTCGGGATGCAAAAAATCAAAAGATAAAGTTTATGACCAAAATTGTAAAATGAGCATATGTTCAGGACCAGTTTTGGCATTTACTTTATAATAAAATTGGCAGTTTATTAGAGTGTCCACAATGGGGGAGCCGCGGCCCGTGGCTCGGTGCGCGGCCCCCCATTGCAGAGAGCCGAGAGTCGGGGCGCAGGGCCGAGAGCCGAGGGCGACCCGCGGCCCTCCACTGCAGCAGGCCGCCATTCGCGGCTGGGCCGCGGAATTTAATTTAATTTTTTTTAAATTTCGAAAATTATTTATAAAATACTACATTTCCATTCCATTTTTCCAACTCCATTTTACTTCCATTTTCCTCCAATATTTCCTTCCAATTTCGATTCAACCTTGCAACAAGCGGTCCGACGATGAACAATTCCAACAAGCGGTAGATCTGGAGTTCCAAAACCTTGTTGCAGCGGTGCAACGTGAAGCCGACGAGGCGGAAGATGCGGCGGAGTATCGATTGCATGCACTGGGAGTGGAGGAACTGTCTGGTGGCTTGGAAGGGACAGTTTACTTCTGGTTTCAAAGGCAGACATCCCACGATGATTCTGGAAGCCATTGCTGATTACCGCTTGCGAATCTGGCATGCATATTTTGGGGTCGCTGGATCGAACAACGACATCAACGTTCTACGATCGTCACACCTGTTCAATGACGAGAGCCGGGGTGAGGGTCTGCAAGTTAGATTCATGGCCAACGGCACTCAGTACAGTAAGGGGTACTATTTGGCCGATGGGATATACCCTCGCTGGCCGGTGTTTGTGAAGACGACCCGACAACCGGTTGGGCCGAAGCAAACCTACTTCGCGAAAAAACAAGAGGGTGCTAAGTAGGATGTTGAGCGAGCTTTTGGTGTACTCCAAGCGCGATGGGCCATTATACGGTGTCCGGCTCGACAATGGCACGGAAATGATGTCGCAGACATCATGACTGCATGTATCATATTGCACAATATGATAATAGATGACGAAGGAGTTGCTGCAGAGCGATGGACACCGGAAGATGGTGCTAGTTCGAGCTCGGGTATTTCCATGGAGCACCTGCAGATGGGTGTACCACATAGTAATGAATACTTGATCCAGCGGTACACCGATATGCAAAGCCAAATATCGCATATATCAGTGCAGGCTGATATGGTTGAAGAGGTCTGGAACCGTAGAAGGGGCACCGCAGAGTGATATGGGTTTTCAGGTTGTTGTTTTTAAATTAGAAAACTTTCGTTGTATAATTTTCCTATTTTAATATAATACAACGAAGTTCTTGTTACATTTTGGTTTTAGGTTGTGAATTTTTTTATTTACAATCCAAATTATTTTATTTTAATTAACTTATAAATATCATAAATTTAAAGTCTAATAAAATTTAATATAGTTAAATTAAAAATAACATTAAAAAAGGAAAACAAATTTAAATATTTTTATAGAGGGCCACATGCCCTTGTTAATTTTGTTAATTTTTTTACTTTACCATTGCGGAGGCCACATGAGAGCCACGAATGGTGGCCGGACCATATTTGGTGGCCTTCAAGGGCAACCACTGTGGACACTCTTAGAGATTGGAACCCTAACCAGCGCCTCCATCCCTCCCTCCCTCCACCACCGATCCTCCATTCACGACGGTATATTGAGGCAGCTACTAGCGTCGGTAGTAGCTGCTCTGCACCGAACATTAACTCCGTCCTATGCTTTGAGCTTCTACCACCTTAGGAGAAGATTAATTAGGTCGCTCTTCAAATTCAGATTTCAATGGGCGTGCCTGACATGGATGAACTCAGTTTCACTGATTCTCAGCTCCACTATTATGTTAAGGATGCGCTCAAATCTGCTATTCAGGTAATTAGGCATTTTAGCAATCATTATTAGCTCGTATGGATGAACTTCTGCACACTTTTTTGTTTTCCTGATTTCAAGGGTGACTGCGACTTTTACAATCAACTTGTGGCTGTGATGCATCGTAAAGAGCGTCTTTCTGCTGCAGACGTCGCCCTTCTTGTGGTATGTTGTGGCTTTTCGCTACTAAGTTTATCACTACTTTATCCAGTAATTTGCTTAATCTTGATTTTTTGTGTTCTAACTTTGCAGACGTGTTTGAAAGCATTGACTGGAGCAGTATCTTGTATAGATATCAGTCATCATAAGTCCCTACTTGCTGCAGTTAGTAACAAGCCATTTCACTGAATTTGTTATTTCATTATTTCCATTTTTGTTTTAAGGCTTTTTTTTGACATCACAGATATTAAGAATGAGTCTGTGGGATTATGGAACTGATGTTATGGATGCATTGACTGATGCTCGTTGCCTTGGTATGTGCTGCTATATTTTATGCTCCTTATTTATTGATTCGATATCCCCTCCTCTCCTTAAACCTTGGTTATACAGGCTTCATCAAATGGGGAACATGTTAATTTCTGCTTGGAGATGCTTGTAAGCAATTTCGTGCCTCCATCTGCATACTTTGAGAAACACAGAGGTCCATCTAAAAAGAGTGAAGTTCTTGATCGTGTTCATTCAACTTTAATTGACATTGCAAATGTAGTTCCTCTTTCACCGATGATACTCGAGAAGTTAGTAAGAGATAAAATGCCCCATGTATACGTAAAAGAACAGGTAGGATCATATCTTGGGGTTTTGGTTCTTTTAAGAAAATTGGTATGTTAAGTGTGCATATTATCCTTCTTCTTCAGTACAACTTATAAAAGATTGGAACCATTAGAGGTAATTCAAAATCCTCAAATGTGTTTTGTTTCTCTACTTATCAATACCACATGTTCAGCTTGTTAAATGGTATAGACAACATATTTAGAGAAGAAAGCAATGGGAGAAGATTATTGTATTTTGATTGAATGATGAAATGGTACTCAACACCCATATATTTATAGGGATGTTGGTGACTTTTGAGATCCTACAATAAATGTATATTCATGGAACTACACTACTATTGGAACAATGCATGCACATCTTCAATGCTTCTTGGAACTCCATTCTTGGAACTCTATTCTTCTTTAATGCTTATTGATACTTCCCCTTTTCTCAACACTCCCCCTCAAATTGAGTGGTGGGATCTCCAAAACTCAATTTGGAAAGCACATCTTCAAAGCTCCTTGAGTTGACTGCTTTAGTTAGGATGTCGGCAAGTTGATCCTCAGAGCGAACAAAAAGGAGTTCGACAATCCCATTCTCAATGTTTTCTTTGATGAAGTGTCTGTCAACCTCCACATGCTTCGTTCGATCATGTTGTACTGGATTTTGTGAGATGCTTATAGCGGCTTTGTTATCACAATACAACTGGCACTTGCTTGGAGGGAGATTAATCTATTTCATCATTCTCCTTAACCATAAAATCTCGGTCAACCCACTTTTAATCCCACGAAATTCTGCTTCGGCACTCGAAAGAGCCACCACCTTCTGCTTCTTACTTCTCCATGTTACCAAATTACCTCCAACAAAGGTAAAGTAGCCTGCTGTAGACTTCCTATCGTTTGGGTTCCCTGCCCAGTCAGCATCTGTATAACCATGAATCTCAAGATGCCCATTTTTAGCGAACAACACTCCATGCCCTGGAGTTCCCTTCAAATACCGACAAATCCTAAGTGCTGCCTCCATGTGATCTGTCTGCGGCTTATGCATGAACTGACTTACGACCCCAACTGCATAGGCAATATCTGGCCTAGTGTGCGAGAGATATATGAGTTTTCCGACTAGTCACTGATATCGACTACGGTCAGCCAACTTGGCTCCTTCTCTGATTTGTAATCCGTGATTAACTGCCAGATGAGTGTCTGCTGGTTTACATTCCAGTAGGCCAGTCTCTGCTAGGATGTCCAAGATATAATTCCTTTGTCGCAGAAAAATTCCTTTGGTTGACCTTAGCACTTCAATCCCAAGAAAGTACTTGAGATTCCCCAAGTCCTTCATCTCAAATTCCTGAAAAAGATTTTTCTTTAATTCCTCAATCTCTTCTAGGTCGTCACCTGTAATAATCATGTCATCAACATATATGATTAAACATGTGATCTTATCACCATGTTTCTTAAAAAATAGCGTATGGTCTGAATTGCTCTGTGTATGTCCATAGCTAATCATTGCCCCAGCAAACTTCCCAAACCATACTCTTGGAGATTGCTTCAATCCATACAAGGTCTTCCTCAATCGGCACCCTTCACCTGCTTTAAAATCTGTTGCAAAACCTGGGGGTGCCTCCATGTAAACTTCTTCTTCCTTCTTCAACTCTCCATGTAGGAAGGCATTCGTCACATCAAACTGGTGTAATGGCCAGTCCCTATTAGCAGCAATGGATAACAACACCCGAATTGTGTTCATCTTAGCTACTGGAGAGAAGGTCTCAGAATAGTCAACTCCATATGTCTGAGTATAGCCTTTTGCGACAAGTCGTGCCTTGTACCTTTCTATCGAGCCATCAGGTCTTCTTTTGATAGTGAAGACCCATCGACAACCCACTGGTCGCTTCCCTTCTGGTAGAGCACATTTCTCCCATGTGTGGTTTCGAATCAGTGCATCAATCTCTTTCTTCATTGCTTCCCTCCAATGCTTGTATTTCATAGCTTCTTCCCATGTATGTGGTATTTCTTCTTCCTCATATAGTGCATTCTCGAAAGCCCGAGCCATCTCTGATAAATGGCCTTTGGCTAGGTTCACAACAGAGTACCGTTTTTTCTTGTCAATCCTCTCTGGCGTATACCTTTTGGGTGGAACTCCTCTGTTTGACCTTGGTGGAAGTATGTACCTCCCAGTGTCAGGGTCAACTCCTTCGACCTCGACTTCCTCAATTTCCCTTTCTTCGGCCTCAATTGAATTTTCTTCTGCACTTACAGTGTTAGCCAAACAATTCTTGTATCCACAGGATTACTTACATTGGATAACCTTAACGGAGAAATATTTGAGGCGATGCCACTTTCTACGATGGACTCTACCACATCAGAGACTTGCTCAGCGGAATTACTTACTGTTTTCTCTGATAGATCCGCATCAGGATTGCTTGGCGTTGGCAGTGGCATTGAGATCCAACTTAGCGGGTCCGTATCATTGTTATCCCTAACATTACTCTCCCCCTGACCGCTAAGATGGGTAAAGAAGTACTCAGTTTCAAGAAAGTTGCAGTTCATTGTAACAAACATCCGGTTGGACTTTGGATCGAAACACCTATACCCCTTTTGATTTACCCCATATCCTACAAAAACGCATTTGATAGCGCAAGGGGATAGTTTAGTTCTTTCATGTTTAGGAATGTGGACAAAAACGGAGCATCCGAAGACGCGAGGTTCAAGAGTCAAGGGCGGAGGAATTTTTGTGAAGGTGGACAAGACTTGTAGAGGAGTTTTGTGTTTGAGAATACTTGTGGGCAATCGGTTTAAGAGATAGGCGGAGGTGGCAATGGCTTCTGGCCAGAAGTGTTTCGGGGCTTTTGACTCTATAAGCATATAACGAGTCATTTCGAGGAGAGATCGATTTTTCCTTTCAGCCACACCGTTTTGTTCGGGAGTATGAGCACATGTGGTTTGGTGTATAAGGCCTTTGTTTTGGAAGAGTTGTTTCATGGTAGAATTAACGAACTCCCCCCCCATTATCTGACCGAAGGACCTGAATGGTTTTGTGAAACTGAGTTTGGATAAGGTTATAGAAATGGGTAAAGTGTGACAAAACTTCAGATTTTTGTTTCATGAAACATATCCAGGTCATGCGAGTGCAATCATCCACAAAAACTAAGAAATATCCCCCCCAATAACTGGTGCGGGCCCCCAAACATCAGAGTGTACTAAGGCAAATGGGGTTTCAACACGAGTATTACTTAATGGGTAAGAGTTCCGATGACTTTTGGATAAAAGACAAGTTTCACAGTACATGTCATGCTTAGGAATAATACTAGGAAATAACAATTTTAAGTAACCGATAGATGGATGACCCAAGCACCGATGCCAAAACCAAGCTTTCCGGTCAGCTGATCCGTGAGTTAACATGGCAGTCCCTTTTTGAGCTATCTCATCCACATAGTAAAGCCCATCACGTTCAGTGCCACGCCCAATTATCTCTCCGGTTCGGATATCCTGCAACAGACAAAATTGTGGCTGCATTAGTAACGTACAATTCAATTCCTTTGTGACATGACTAATGGATAATAACTTATGAGACATCGAAGGAATATATAGACAATTTGATAACTGCAAAGTTGGGGAAATGTTAACGGTTCCAGCCCCCTCAACCACCGTAAATTCCCCATTGGCAGTTTGGATATGAGATTTTAGAGGTTTCTAAAGGTTGGTAAGGTCTGAGGCATCATATGTTATGGTATCGGTTGCCCCACAGTCAAAATTCCATTTATCATTTTTCTCATGGCCATTAGATACTGCACACACAACTCCAAGCTTCTCGAGAGGCTGAAATCGATTTTGGCAAGTGGTTTGGGAAATTATGGAATTTTCAGAAGATTTGGGGGCTAATTGTGACTGAGAATTTTGGTGGGGTAAAACCTGCAATTTCCCAAAGATTTGGGGGTTTCCAATAAAAGAGCCCCCTAACCCTAATCTACCTGAATCGGGCGCCGCCTCTCCCCTCATCAATTCTTCACTCCAATCGTGAATTACACTCCCACTTCCGCTGGCAATGAAGTTTGCTGCCCCGGTTGTGTTCGCCGGCTGAGCAGCTTCATTTCTGGTCCTTCCTCCTGGCTGGACAGCACCGGCAGTTTGCGCGACCCCCTGCACGGCGTTGCCTCCGTCGCCTCCAACTGCTGCGGCGGCGTGCCCGCCACGGTTCCAGGGTGTTTGCGGTTGCGGTGGCTTGCCGTGCTTCTCTTCCCACCAATCTGGATATCCAACTAGTTCAAAACATGAATCTTTTGTGTGTCTTTTCCGTTTGCAGTAGGAACACACCAATTTTGACTTGTCTTCTTCATCACTTTGCCGATTTCTATCATTGCCACTACCGCGACCAGCACTGTTGCTGCCGCGACCACCACCGTTGCTGCCGCGACCGCCACCCCGAGAGCCGCCGGTAGGGTTCTGCCACCCTCGGATGGCGAGGCCAGTTCCAATTCCATCCATGGCAGCTGCTCCACCGGTGTTTGCCTGTTGTAACACTCGGAGTCGTGTCTCCTCCTGCTGAATCAGGTTGTACGCATAGTCGACGGAGGGAAGCGGGTCCATTTTCAGTATATCCCTCTTGGTTGTTTCATATTTGCTATCAATTGCATAGAGAAACTGACATACTCTCTGATCTTGTATGAATTTGTTATGAATCTCCATATCCTCTGGACATTTCATTGGGTTCGTCTGTTTTTGGTCGATTGAAATCCAGATCTCTCCCAACCGGCTCCATATTTCTTCCAATGAACTGCTTCCTTGTCTCAGTGTGGTTGCTTTGAACTGAAGATCATACACCTGGATTTTATCTCTTCCGCTCCCATATGTGACGGCCAACGCATCCCATATATGCTTTGCCGTCGGATGTTGTAAAACTCGACTGACCAGTCGAGGCTCAATGTTTTGTATTAACCAAGTGATCACACAGTGATCGGCTTGTTCCCATTGTATGAAGGCTGGATCGGTTCGCGGTGGGGAAGGAGGCACTCCGGTGACGTGAGATACCATTCCCCGACCGCTTATTGCTGTCTTCATCAATACGGACCAAAGGGCGTAATTTTCTCCATTCAACTTATTCCCACCAATGTGGAGGGGCTGCGTGTCAATTCTGAATGGCATGGCAGCTGTTTCTGGTGGATTTGGTTGGTTCATCGCAAAACTATTGCGCATAAAGTTGGCAAATTGCCGGGCAAATTCATCTGCCATAGATGAATCTGAGGTTTCGGTTACTATATAGTTGTCATTTGACATTTTGGCTTATGGTTATAGGTACAGCGGAAAAAGGAAAAACAAAAAAACGGGAAGGGGCCGAGAAAGGTATCAAGGACGATGATGATACCTTATCTGAGTCCAAACCCGCTCTGATACCATGTTAAATGGAATAGACAACATATTTAGAGAAGAAAGCAATGAGAGAAGATTATTGTATTTTGATTGAATGATGAAATGGTACTCAACACCCATATATTTATAGGGATGTTGGTGACTTTTGAGATCCTACAATAAATGTATATTCATGGAACTACACTACTATTGGAACAATGCATGCACATCTTCAATGCTTCTTGGAACTCCATTCTTGGAACTCTATTCTTCTTTAATGCTTATTGATACTTCCTCTTTTCTCAACACAGCTCCTTTCAGAAGTGTACTTTTTCCATTCATGTGGCGTGTTACAATGTTGTGATTGGTCACTAATATCATATAAGCCCATTTCCCCTCCTCTTGGGTTGGCTCTGCCATTATGTGCATCTTTGTGATAAGGCATGAGAAGTCTCTTATGTAATTGAGGGACCATTATACGGTGTCCGGCTCGACAATGGCACGGAAATGATGTCGCAGACATCATGACTGCATGTATCATATTGCACAATATGATAATAGATGACGAAGGAGTTGCTGCAGAGCGATGGACACCGGAAGATGGTGCTAGTTCGAGCTCGGGTATTTCCATGGAGCCCCTGCAGATGGGTGTACCACGTAGTAATGAATACTTGATCCAGCGGTACACCGATATGCAGAGCCAAATATCGCATATATCACTGCAGGCTGATATGGTTGAAGAGGTCTGGAACCGTAGAAGGGGCGCCGCAGAGTGATATGGGTTTTCAGGTTGTTGTTTTTAAATTAGAAAACTTTCGTTGTATAATTTTCCTATTTTAATATAATACAACGAAGTTCTTGTTACATTTTGGTTTTAGGTTGTGAATTTTTTTATTTACAATCCAAATTATTTTATTTTAATTAACTTATAAATATCATAAATTTAAAGTCTAATAAAATTTAATATAGTTAAATTAAAAATAACATTAAAAAAGGAAAACAAATTTAAATATTTTTATAGAGGGCCACATGCCCTTGTTAATTTTGTTAATTTTTTTACTTTATTATTTTGGAGGGCCACATGAGAGCCACGAATGGTGACCGGACCATATTTGGTGGCCTTCAAGGGCAACCACTGTGGACACTCTTAGAGATTGGAACCCTAACCAGCGCCTCCATCCCTCCCTCCCTCCACCACCGATCCTCCATTCACGACGGTATATTGAGGCAGCTACTAGCGTCGGTAGTAGCTGCTCTGCACCGAACATTAACTCCGTCCTATGCTTTGAGCTTCTACCACCTTAGGAGAAGATTAATTAGGTCGCTCTTCAAATTCAGATTTCAATGGGCGTGCCTGACATGGATGAACTCAGTTTCACTGATTCTCAGCTCCACTATTATGTTAAGGATGCGCTCAAATCTGCTATTCAGGTAATTAGGCATTTTAGCAATCATTATTAGCTCGTATGGATGAACTTCTGCACACTTTTTTGTTTTCCTGATTTCAAGGGTGACTGCGACTTTTACAATCAACTTGTGGCTGTGATGCATCGTAAAGAGCGTCTTTCTGCTGCAGACGTCGCCCTTCTTGTGGTATGTTGTGGCTTTTCGCTACTAAGTTTATCACTACTTTATCCAGTAATTTGCTTAATCTTGATTTTTTGTGTTCTAACTTTGCAGACGTGTTTGAAAGCATTGACTGGAGCAGTATCTTGTATAGATATCAGTCATCATAAGTCCCTACTTGCTGCAGTTAGTAACAAGCCATTTCACTGAATTTGTTATTTCATTATTTCCATTTTTGTTTTAAGGCTTTTTTTTGACATCACAGATATTAAGAATGAGTCTGTGGGATTATGGAACTGATGTTATGGATGCATTGACTGATGCTCGTTGCCTTGGTATGTGCTGCTATATTTTATGCTCCTTATTTATTGATTCGATATCCCCTCTGATAAAGAGATCAAAATCAAGAAGAAGGTTTTTATCTTTTATTTTCTTACTTTGATTTACATAGGTACAGGGTTTATATAGAATTAGGAATATCCACATAAGGAAAACCTAATTATCATAATTACATGATTTGATATCTTCTAAGTATGGTATAGAATAAATCAGTATCTTCTAATTGTGATCTTCCGTGATTTCTTCTAACACTCCCCCTCAAGTTAAGTAACGGGATTACCGATACATAACTTGCACAGTACTTCTTGAAAGGACTTTGAGTTCACAGCCTTTGTCAAAATATCAGCCAGTTGATCTTCGGATTTCACAAATGGTATCTCCACCACTTTTGCTTCAATATTTTCCTTAATGAAATGCCTGTCCACCTCCACATGCTTGGTTCGATCATGTTGCACTGGGTTCTCTGAGATGCTGATTGCTGCCTTATTATCACAAAAGAGTCGGCACGATTGTGTCGAGCGGAGATCTAGTTCTGTCATCAGTCTTCTTAGCCATAGTATTTCTGTCAGTCCACTTCGGATTCCTCGAAATTCAGCCTCAGCACTGGATAGGGCTACCACTTTTTGTTTCTTGCTTCTCCATGTAACAAGGTTTCCTCCAACAAAGGTGAAGTATCCGGCAGTCGATTTCCTATCAACCGGATTTCCTGCCCAGTCAGCATCTGTGTAACCATGTATCTCCATATGACCATGTTTCTCAAACAGTAACCCATGTTCTGCCGTCCCCTTTAGATACCGGACAATCCTTAGGACAGCTTCCCAATGTTCTTCTTGAGGCAGGTGCATGAACTGACTCACTACCCCTACGGCATAGGCAATGTCGGGTCTCGTGTGAGATAAATAGATCAATTTCCCTACCAGCCTTTGATATCTCCCCCTGTCCGCCAACTTTCCTCCTTCGCGAATTTGAAGTCCATGATTTTGTACCATTGGAGTCTCTGCGGGTTTGCAATCCAGCATCCCTATTTCTGCCAAAAGATCAAGTACATATTTCTTCTGATTGATGAAGATTCCCTTCTTAGATCTCAGGACTTCAATCCCTAGGAAGTACTTAAGCTGCCCTAAATCCTTCATCTCAAATTCTCTAAAAAGATTTTTCCTTAGCTCAGCTATCTCCTCTTCATCATCTCCAGTGATAATCATGTCATCTACATAGATGATCAAACAAGTAATCTTGCCATCCCTTTTCTTGAGGAACAAGGTATGATCTGAGTTGCTCTGCTTGTACTCATACTTCTTCATTACTTCAGTGAATCTCCCAAACCATGCTCTCGGAGATTGTTTCAAACCATACAATGTTCTCTTCAGCTGACAGACTTCCCCATCCTGAAACTCTTCCGTAAACCCAGGCGGAGGTTCCATATATACTGGCTTTGGCAGCTCTCCGTGTAAAAAGGCATTAGTTACATCGAACTGATGCAGCGGCCATTCCTTGTTGGCTGCAATGGAGAACAGGACCCTCACTGTGTTTATCTTTGCTACTGGTGAGAAAGTTTCGGCATAGTCTACGCCGTATGTCTGAGTGTACCCCTTCGCCACGAGTCTGGCTTTGTAGCGATCTATAGTGCCATCTGGTCTCCGTTTGATCGTGAAGACCCATCTACATCCCACAGTCTTTGCATCATCTGGTAGCTTGCTTTTCACCCATGTAACATTTTTCAACAAGGCCTTCATTTCAGTAAACATCGCCTCTCTCCAATGCTTGTGCCTCGTGGCTTCCTCTGCTGTCTGTGGGATCTCCTCATCTTCATATAGTGCCGCCTCAAAGGCTCGGGCCATCTTGGTCAGATTTCCTTGTACAAAGTGTGCCACCCCGTATCTGCTTTTCTTTCCGATCTTCTCAGGTGAGTACCGTTTTGGTGGCACTCCCCGAGTCGTCCTATGTGGGAGTCTGTACTGTCCTGTATCACTATCAATAGTGTTGTCTTCTTCTGTGCCAACAAGATTAGTGGAAACTGAATTCTCACCAGAGATTGAGTCTAGAGTTACCTCGGATATCGTCTGAGGAGGATCGGTGGGTGATGGATGAGATGACTCAGGTGGAGATGAGACATGCTCGGCGGTAGTGACGACCACTGGCTCGGTTGGTTCCTCGATAGAGGGACTTGGCAATGGCACGACCCAACTTAGATAATCCGCAGAACTACCTGAATCACTCTCCCCCTGACTACTAAGGTGGGTGAGGTAAAAGAATTCGGTTTCCAAAAAATTGCAGTTCATGGTGGTGATGATTTTTCGAGTGACAGGGTCATAGCAGCGGTATCCTTTCTGGTTTTGCCCATACCCAACAAACACACATTTTGTTGCACACGGGGATAGTTTGGATCGTTCATGTTTTGGAATGTGGACGTATACTGTACATCCAAAGACTTTGGGTGAGAGGTTTAGGTGATCAGGAATTTTGGCCATTTTAGATAAGGTATCGAGAGGGGTCTTTTTGTTCAAGATTTTTGTGGGTAGTCAATTCATGAGGTAGATGGAGGTAGCAACAGCTTCAGGCCAAAAATGTTTGGGCACATGGGATTCAATCATAAGGGCACGGGTCATTTCTAGGATTGTCCTATTTTTCCGTTCAGCTACCCCATTCTGTTCGGGTGTGTAGGCACAAGAGGTTTGGTGGATTAAGCCTTTCTCCTTAAAGAAATCGGTCATAGTACTGTTCACAAATTCCCTCCCATTATCAGATCTGAGTGTTTTGATTGTGGTGTGAAATTGTGTCTGGATCAATTTAAAGAAATGGATAAACCTATCAACTACTTCTGATTTATGTTTCAAGAAATATATCCATGTCATTCTTGTGCAATCATCAACAAAAATTACGAAATAACGAAAGCCATTCCCCCCAATAATAGGTGCAGGTCCCCACACATCAGCATGCACTAAAGAGAATATGGAATTCATACGGGTGTTTGTGAGTTTAAAGGATTGTCTGTGGCTCTTAGCCAAAACACATGTTTCACAACAAAAATCAGAAGGAATAGAAAGTTTTGGAAAAAGAAGCTTAAAGTAACCAGGAGAGGGGTGTCCTAGTCTTCGGTGCCACAGCCAAGTCTCTTGTCTCGTGGATCCGTGAGCCAGCATTGCAGTACCATTTTGAGCTATCTCGTCCACGTAGTAGAGTCCTTGGTTCTCAGTGCCACGCCCAATAATCCTCCTCGTCTGAATATCCTGTAGAATGCAGAAATTGGGTTGCATTAGAAGTGTACAATTCAATTCCCTCGTTACATGGCTAATAGACAACAATCTTTGTGACAAGGTCGGGACATATAAACAATTCGAGAGTTTTAGAGTGGGGGATATTTCGACGGTGCCCGACCTCTCTACTGGGATCAAATCTCCACTTGCAGTTCTAATATATGATTTTGTGATTCCACCCAGGCTATTAAAATCAGTTTTATACGGAGTCATAGTATCAGTAGCCCCACAGTCAAAAATCCACCCCCTATTAGTGCCCTCAACCCCGGTTTGAACATGAAGTGCAGCGGAAAAATGTTCTAGTGGTGCAAAGGGGTTGTTTGACTCAAATATACTCAACCTAGGGGCTAATTTACGTTTTTCAAGAGTCTGGGGTTCAATTTCAAATTTCTGGAAGTCTGGGGGTCGGATATTCATATAATGGGGTAACAATTGGGATTTAAGCATACTAGGGGACCGAATTGCAAAAATTGACTTAGGGTTTGGTTATCTGGTTGATAACCAAACCCTATACCTCTTTCGCCGTTTACCCCCCTTTGAGAGGGTTCTCCCATCGCAGCTCCTTCGGTCATCATCTCCGTTCTCTCGGCCAAATTTTCGGCACCCCGCACGCTGCCCCCACCGGAATTGCGTTCCCCATTGGTTGGCCCTCTGTTCCCGGCTGCGATTTGACACGGCTGTGGTTGTCCTGCTCCGTCAGCGATGGCGATTTTTGCCATCGCCTCTCTCGCCTTCTGTCTTTCTTCCCACCATTCAGGGTATCCTACCCTCTGAAAGCATGTTTCCCGAGTGTGTTTTTGTTTCCCGCAATGGGAACACCACAGTTTGGATGTATCGGGGCGATTTCCCGGTCGGTTGGTAGTGGCGGGGTGCTGAGGTGGTCTGCTCCGGTGCGGCGGACGACTGCTCTGGGCGGCGAGACCAAGTCCGATTTCCCCAAGTGATGAATTCCCGGTGTTATCGCCGGTGGTGTCTACGGTGGGCAGAGGCGATGCCGGTGGCATGATTTGACGTCGAGCTGCCTCCGTCTTCACCCACCCGTAGGCCGATTCAACTGATGGGTAGGGGTCTTCCTTGAGGATGTCACGTTTGATCGAGTCATACTCTCGATTGAGTCCGGTTAGAAATTTAATCAATCTCTTCTCATTTGAATGTGCTCTGTATTGATTAACTCCTTTGTCGCAGCACGTAATGGGTTGCTTCTGGCAGCGATCGATGTTGATCCACAGCCCTTGGATCCGTCGGTAGTATGTTTCCAAGTCTAGGTTCCCCTGTTTTAACTCGATTGCCTTTTCTTCCAGGTCATAAATCAGGTACTTGTCCGCCTTGTTCTCGAACGTCACCGCGAGACTGTCCCAGAGTGCCTTTGATGTCTGGTGATGAGCGAAATCAGCGATGATTTCGTTCTCCATGTTGTCAACGATCCAGGAAAACACCACCAGATCGTCTTCTTCCCAGTCGTCGTATCCTTTGCTCCCCAGTGCAGGGGGTTCAGTTTTGATATGCGAATAGGCTCCTCGGCCTCCGATCTTGACTTTCATAAGTCTTGACCATAGTGGGTAATTCTTTCCGTCGAGTTTGAATGCCACAACGACATTCTTGCTATCTTTCAACCTTGTTGGCCGTTCTGGATCATTTTTAGCATCTTCTGCCATGGTTTCTATTGATCTTTGCTGGTTGGTTTTGATAGGAGTTTGGTTTTCTGGCTTGATCTATGCCGTTTGGTCGGGATTGGTATTTGGGCGGTGATGAGCTTTTTCTGAGCCCTAATCGGATTCGAAACCTGCTCTTGATGCCATGATAAAGAGATCAAAATCGAGAAGAAGGTTTTTATCTTTTATTTTCTTACTTTGATTTACATAGGTACAGGGTTTATATAGAATTAGGAATATCCACATAAGGAAAACCTAATTATCATAATTACATGATTTGATATCTTCTAAATATGGTATAGAATAAATCAGTATCTTCTAATTGTGATCTTCCGTGATTTCTTCTAACACCCTCCTCTCCTTAAACCTTGGTTATACAGGCTTCATCAAATGGGGAACATGTTAATTTGTGCTTGGAGATGCTTGTAAGCAATTTCGTGCCTCCATCTGCATACTTTGAGAAACACAGAGGTCCATCTAAAAAGAGTGAAGTTCTTGATCGTGTTCATTCAACTTTAATTGACATTGCAAATGTAGTTCCTCTTTCACCGATGATACTCGAGAAGTTAGTAAGAGATAAAATGCCCCATGTATACGTAAAAGAACAGGTAGGATCATATCTTGGGGTTTTGGTTCTTTTAAGAAAATTGGTATGTTAAGTGTGCATATTATCCTTCTTCTTCAGTACAACTTATAAAAGATTGGAACCATTAGAGGTAATTCAAAATCCTCAAATGTGTTTTGTTTCTCTACTTATCAATACCACATGTTCAGCTTGTTAAATGGTATAGACAACATATTTAGAGAAGAAAGCAATGGGAGAAGATTATTGTATTTTGATTGAATGATGAAATGGTACTCAACACCCATATATTTATAGGGATGTTGGTGACTTTTGAGATCCTACAATAAATGTATATTCATGGAACTACACTACTATTGGAACAATGCATGCACATCTTCAATGCTTCTTGGAACTCCATTCTTGGAACTCTATTCTTCTTTAATGCTTATTGATACTTCCCCTTTTCTCAACACTCCCCCTCAAATTGAGTGGTGGGATCTCCAAAACTCAATTTGGAAAGCACATCTTCAAAGCTCCTTGAGTTGACTGCTTTAGTTAGGATGTCGGCAAGTTGATCCTCAGAGCGAACAAAAAGGAGTTCGACAATCCCATTCTCAATGTTTTCTTTGATGAAGTGTCTGTCAACCTCCACATGCTTCGTTCGATCATGTTGTACTGGATTTTGTGAGATGCTTATAGCGGCTTTGTTATCACAATACAACTGGCACTTGCTTGGAGGGAGATTAATCTATTTCATCATTCTCCTTAACCATAAAATCTCGGTCAACCCACTTTTAATCCCACGAAATTCTGCTTCGGCACTCGAAAGAGCCACCACCTTCTGCTTCTTACTTCTCCATGTTACCAAATTACCTCCAACAAAGGTAAAGTAGCCTGCTGTAGACTTCCTATCGTTTGGGTTCCCTGCCCAGTCAGCATCTGTATAACCATGAATCTCAAGATGCCCATTTTTAGCGAACAACACTCCATGCCCTGGAGTTCCCTTCAAATACCGACAAATCCTAAGTGCTGCCTCCATGTGATCTGTCTGCGGCTTATGCATGAACTGACTTACGACCCCAACTGCATAGGCAATATCTGGCCTAGTGTGCGAGAGATATATGAGTTTTCCGACTAGTCACTGATATCGACTACGGTCAGCCAACTTGGCTCCTTCTCTGATTTGTAATCCGTGATTAACTGCCAGATGAGTGTCTGCTGGTTTACATTCCAGTAGGCCAGTGTCTGCTAGGATGTCCAAGATATAATTCCTTTGTCGCAGAAAAATTCCTTTGGTTGAGCTTAGCACTTCAATCCCAAGAAAGTACTTGAGATTCCCCAAGTCCTTCATCTCAAATTCCTGAAAAAGATTTTTCTTTAATTCCTCAATCTCTTCTAGGTCGTCACCTGTAATAATCATGTCATCAACATATATGATTAAACATGTGATCTTATCACCATGTTTCTTAAAAAATAGCGTATGGTCTGAATTGCTCTGTGTATGTCCATAGCTAATCATTGCCCCAGCAAACTTCCCAAACCATACTCTTGGAGATTGCTTCAATCCATACAAGGTCTTCCTCAATCGGCACCCTTCACCTGCTTTAAAATCTGTTGCAAAACCTGGGGGTGCCTCCATGTAAACTTCTTCTTCCTTCTTCAACTCTCCATGTAGGAAGGCATTCGTCACATCAAACTGGTGTAATGGCCAGTCCCTATTAGCAGCAATGGATAACAACACCCGAATTGTGTTCATCTTAGCTACTGGAGAGAAGGTCTCAGAATAGTCAACTCCATATGTCTGAGTATAGCCTTTTGCGACAAGTCGTGCCTTGTACCTTTCTATCGAGCCATCAGGTCTTCTTTTGATAGTGAAGACCCATTGACAACCCACTGGTCGCTTCCCTTCTGGTAGAGCACATTTCTCCCATGTGTGGTTTCGAATCAGTGCATCAATCTCTTTCTTCATTGCTTCCCTCCAATGCTTGTATTTCATAGCTTCTTCCCATGTATGTGGTATTTCTTCTTCCTCATATAGTGCATTCTCGAAAGCCCGAGCCATCTCTGATAAATGGCCTTTGGCTAGGTTCACAACAGAGTACCGTTTTTTCTTGTCAATCCTCTCTGGCGTATACCTTTTGGGTGGAACTCCTCTGTTTGACCTTGGTGGAAGTATGTACCTCCCAGTGTCAGGGTCAACTCCTTCGACCTCGACTTCCTCAATTTCCCTTTCTTCGGCCTCAATTGAATTTTCTTCTGCACTTACAGTGTTAGCCAAACAATTCTTGTATCCACAGGATTACTTACATTGGATAACCTTAACGGAGAAATATTTGAGGCGATGCCACTTTCTACGATGGACTGTACCACATCAGAGACTTGCTCAGCGGAATTACTTACTGTTTTCTCTGATAGATCCGCATCAGGATTGCTTGGCGTTGGCAGTGGCATTGAGATCCAACTTAGCGGGTCCGTATCATTGTTATCCCTAACATTACTCTCCCCCTGACCGCTAAGATGGGTAAAGAAGTACTCAGTTTCAAGAAAGTTACAGTTCATTGTAACAAACACCCGGTTGGACTTTGGATCGAAACACCTATACCCCTTTTGATTTACCCCATATCCTACAAAAACGCATTTGATAGCGCATGGGGATAGTTTAGTTCTTTCATGTTTAGGAATGTGGACAAAAACGGAGCATCCGAAGACACGAGGTTCAAGAGTCAAGGGCGGAGGAATTTTTGTGAAGGTGGACAAGACTTGTAGAGGAGTTTTGTGTTTGAGAATACTTGTGGGCAATCGGTTTAAGACATAGGCTGAGGTGGCAATGGCTTCTGGCCAGAAGTGTTTCGGGGCTTTTGACTCTATAAGCATAGAACGAGTCATTTCGAGGAGAGTTGGTTTTTTTCTTTCAGCCACACCATTTTGTTCGGGAGTATGAGCACATGTGGTATGGTGTATAATGCCTTTGTTTTGGAAGAGTTGTTTCATGGTAGAATTAACGAACTCCCCCCCCCCCATTATCTGACCGAAGGACCTGAATGGTTTTGTGAAACTGAGTTTGGATAAGGTTATAGAAATGGGTAAAGTGTGACAAAACTTCAGATTTTTGTTTCATGAAACATATCCAGGTCATGCGAGTGCAATCATCCACAAAAACTAATAAATATCCCTCCAATAACTGGTGCGGGCCCCCAAACATCAGAGTGTACTAAGGCAAATGGGGTTTCAACACGAGTATTACTTAATGGGTAAGAGTTCCGATGACTTTTGGATAAAAGACAAGTTTCACAGTACATGTCATGCTTAGGAATAATACTAGGAAATAACAATTTTAAGTAACCGATAGATGGATGACCCAAGCACCGATGCCAAAACCAAGCTTTCCGGTCAGCTGATCCGTGAGTTAACATGGCAGTCCCTTTTTGAGCTATCTCATCCACATAATAAAGCCCATCACGTTCAGTGCCACGCCCAATTATCTCTCCGGTTCGGATATCCTGCAACAGACAAAATTGTGGCTGCATTAGTAACGTACAATTCAATTCCTTTGTGACATGACTAATGGATAATAACTTATGAGACATCGAAGGAATATATAGACAATTTGATAACTGCAAAGTTGGGGAAATGTTAACGGTTCCAGCCCCCTCAACCACCGTAAATTCCCCATTGGCAGTTTGGATATGAGATTTTAGAGGTTTCTGAAGGTTGGTAAGGTCTGAGGCATCATATGTTATGGTATCGGTTGCCCCACAGTCAAAATTCCATTTATCATTTTTCTCATGGCCATTAGATACTGCACACACAACTCCAAGCTTCTCGAGAGGCTGAAATCGATTTTGGCAAGTGGTTTGGGAAATTATGGAATTTTCAGAAGATTTGGGGGCTAATTGTGACTGAGAATTTTGGTGGGGTAAAACCTGCAATTTCCCAAAGATTTGGGGGTTTCCAATAAAAGAGCCCCCTAACCCTAATCTACCTGAATCGGGCGCCGCCTCTCCCCTCATCAATTCTTCACTCCAATCGTGAATTACACTCCCACTTCCGCTGGCAACGAAGTTTGCTGCCCCGGTTGTATTCGCCGGCTGAGCAGCTTCATTTCTGGTCCTTCCTCCTGGCTGGACAGCACCGGCAGTTTGCGCGACCCCCTGCACGGCGTTGCCTCCGTCGCCTCCAACTGCTGCGGCGGCGTGCCCGCCACGGTTCCAGGGTGTTTGCGGTTGCGGCGGCTTGCCGTGCTTCTCTTCCCACCAATCTGGATATCCAACTAGTTCAAAACATGAATCTTTTGTGTGTCTTTTCCGTTTGCAGTAGGAACACACCAATTTTGACTTGTCTTCTTCATCACTTTGCCGATTTCTATCATTGCCACTACCGCGACCAGCACTGTTGCTGCCGCGACCACCACCGTTGCTGCCGCGACCGCCACCCCGAGAGCCGCCGGTAGGGTTCTGCCACCCTCGGATGGCGAGGCCAGTTCCAATTCCATCCATGGCAGCTGCTCCACCGGTGTTTGCCTGTTGTAACACTCGGAGTCGTGTCTCCTCCTGCTGAATCAGGTTGTACGCATAGTCGACGGAGGGAAGCGGGTCCATTTTCAGTATATCCCTCTTGGTTGTTTCATATTTGCTATCAATTGCATAGAGAAACTGACATACTCTCTGATCTTGTATGAATTTGTTATGAATCTCCATATCCTCTGGACATTTCATTGGGTTCGTCTGTTTTTGGTCGATTGAAATCCAGATCTCTCCCAACCGGCTCCATATTTCTTCCAATGAACTGCTTCCTTGTCTCAGTGTGGTTGCTTTGAACTGAAGATCATACACCTGGATTTTATCTCTTCCGCTCCCATATGTGACGGCCAACGCATCCCATATATGCTTTGCCGTCGGATGTTGTAAAACTCGACTGACCAGTCGAGGCTCAATGTTTTGTATTAACCAAGTGATCACACAGTGATCGGCTTGTTCCCATTGTATGAAGGCTGGATCGGTTCGCGGTGGGGAAGGAGGCACTCCGGTGACGTGAGATACCATTCCCCGACCGCTTATTGCTGTCTTCATCAATACGGACCAAAGGGCGTAATTTTCTCCATTCAACTTATTCCCACCAATGTGGAGGGGCTGCGTGTCAATTCTGAATGGCATGGCAGCTGTTTCTGGTGGATTTGGTTGGTTCATCGCAAAACTATTGCGCATAAAGTTGGCAAATTGCCGGGCAAATTCATCTGCCATAGATGAATCTGAGGTTTCGGTTACTATATAGTTGTCATTTGACATTTTGGCTTATGGTTATAGGTACAGCGGAAAAAGGAAAAACAAAAAAACGGGAAGTGGCCGAGAAAGGTATAAAGGACGATGATGATACCTTATCTGAGTCCAAACCCGCTCTGATACCATGTTAAATGGTATAGACAACATATTTAGAGAAGAAAGCAATGAGAGAAGATTATTGTATTTTGATTGAATGATGAAATGGTACTCAACACCCATATATTTATAGGGATGTTGGTGACTTTTGAGATCCTACAATAAATGTATATTCATGGAACTACACTACTATTGGAACAATGCATGCACATCTTCAATGCTTCTTGGAACTCCATTCTTGGAACTCTATTCTTCTTTAATGCTTATTGATACTTCCCCTTTTCTCAACACAGCTCCTTTCAGAAGTGTACTTTTTCCATTCATGTGGCGTGTTACAATGTTGTGATTGGTCACTAATATCATATATGCCCATTCCCCCTCCTCTTGGGTTGGCTCTGCCATTATGTGCCTCTTTGTGATAAGGCATGAGAAGTCTCTTATGTAATTGAGGGACCCTATGAGTGTAGTTGTGACTTGTGCTTATGCTGTATTCTCAGTATGAATTATATACCATCATCACGAGGATTATGTTTTGTCAGAAAGCTTTGCATAACACATAAGATGCATTGTTTTTCAAGCAAGAGATGTTTAGTGTTCTCTATCTTGTGTGTGCATTATAAGATACTACTTCATTACTCTTCTTTTAGCATGCAATAAAACTGTCTTCTTAAACTTTGGATCTAAAAAGTTAAAGGTGCATGATTTAAATTTTAATGTAGAACTTGTTTTGATGTTACTCATTATCTGTGCAGCCCATTGTGATGTATGTGGAGAGTATGCTGAGATTGGAGAGCGGTGCTATGGGTGAACTTGTTGGAAGCATGGCTCTGATTGTGTTAATGGATAAACTAATAGAATTGGATGTAAGTTACTATTAGAGTTTGTATTTGTCAAGACTTTATGCATCCTGTCCAGGTTTCATATTCTTGTCTTGTAGGTGGAAATTGCATGGAAGGATATTTTGGAGGATGACTTCCAAAAGGATGTCTTTGATTTTGAACTAGAAGACCTTGCGGGACCTGCAGATAATTTCAATCAAGAAAACAAAGACGTGTGTTATATGTTTACCTATAGTTATTTCATAAGATTAAATAAAGAGTAAAGCTTGCTAGTTTAGGGAATTTCGTCTTCATCTTATATTTGGTAACACAACTCATTTTTCCAGTATACTAGAGAAGCGTCAATGCAAAGGTTTTGTACGGGAAACCATGCAGAAAAGTTAGATAGTTTGATGGTGCTTACTTTTGAACACCTTCAATGCTGTTATGAGACCGGTCGTCTGGTTCAGGTAAAATGTTCATTCTGCCTTTTGTTCTGGTTTGTGATGTACTTGTGAGTCTCTTGATTTGCTTATGTTCTAATGGTGCTTTAGGTTTTTGAGATCCTCCTCCAATCATTTCGGATAACAGTTTTGACCGCGTACAAATCAAAATTCGCTCAGGTATTGTGACATTTGTATTTGTGCAAAAGAATAGATGTGTTTTTGCTCTTTTTATTGCTTGGTGTGACATTTTTCTTCTTATTGCTCTCACTTTTACTAACTGGCATGTTATTCCCACCTGTTTTTGTAGTTTGTCATGTTCTATGCTTGCTCACTGGATCCTGAAAACTGTGGAAAGTTATTTGCCGATGCACTTGCAGATATCTTTGTGAATGGCGTCCATCCTGAATGGAGGTAAATACACAAGGATTTTGTAAGGTTTAATTTGTAACTCTTTGTGCTGTATATTTTTAGTTAGAGATTGATTTTTTGTACATACTCCCCCCCGTCCACAATAAATTGTCCCATTTGTGGACGGCATGGGTTTTAATGAGAAATTGGTAAAGTAAGAGAGAGAAGGAGAAAAGTGGGTAAACTGGTAAAGTGAGAGAGAGAGAGAGGTAGAGTAGGAGAGAAGGGAGAAAAAGTGGATAACGTATAAGAGAGAAGCTTTCCATTTTTAGAATTGAGACCATTTTTTGTGGACATCTCAAAATAGCAAAATGGGACTATTTTTCGTGGGCGGAGGGAGTATTTTTTTTGGGGGGGGGGGGGGGGGGCTCTACTTTCTTCATCTTGTTAAGATACTAAGCTTTCATGAATAATTATTCTTTTCCCTAGTCTCATAGCAAAATCATGTACTAATTTAAGCTGCCCTGAACTATATTAGTCTTGCGACTGCTTTATTCTAAGTGTTCAGTTTTCCCAGAGGTAATAATTGTTGCAATTTCTACTGCCAACTATGGGATGGCTGGAATATATTCCCCCTTCGCCTTCTTTACTTCTTATTTTTGTGATTTGTAGTTCCATGTTTAGCATGTTTGTCCAATCACTTTGCTGAAGATCTTTACTGAATTAACTTTATTACTTGTATTGCAGAATGAGTGCTGTGGCATACCTTGCAAGTTATCTGGCTCGTGCCAAATTTCTTCCTATCCCTTTGATTGCTACAATGCTGGAACGGTTGTTCTGCATCTCATTTTGTTGATATTCAACTAAAATTAAGAAGAATGTACTGAAAACATTTCCATCTTTATTTATCGGTGTTATTATTTCATGTTTCAGTGTAGTGGACTGGTGTTCCAAATATTGCAAAAACCGGGGCAGTGACATTAATCCAAAAGCTCATAAAGTATTCTATGCTGGATGCCAGGTATGATGCTTGTATTTTTTTCTCTTTTATTTATGAACTCTTCTTTATAGGTTTGTCATTTATTGACAACTGATTATGTTTTCATAGGCTGCACGTCAGTTCTTCAGTTATTCCTACCGCTTATTGTTTCACTTATTTTGCCATACAATGTGCCAGTAGGACCTTTATTAATGATCAGATACTGTTCCACAGGCCACGATGTATGTGCTTTGTTTCCGCATGAAACAAATGCTTGCTCTTCCTCGGCTGAAGTCCCAACTAAAGCTCATGCAGATTGATGATATCCTTGGGCATCCTTTGAAACCACTTCAGGTTAAAAGTTGCATTTTCTTAGTTTTTAAAATACTCTGCCAATTTGTATGAATTTATTCCCTTTGGGGATGAAGGATTTTGTATGGAAAATTTATTTTTATCCATCTATTCTGCATCTATTCTTTTTCATGTGTTTTGTGACTTTGGTTTTTCACACTTATGTTTCCCGTATAGGTATGCCTGCCATCAATTGTAGATGAATTTCTACGGCAGGTGAAAGAAAATCGCGTATGTTTTCTTCCTGAAAGGCTTGCTGACCAAGATTTCCTGGAATCAGAACATTCTACTGTATTTGGTGGGATAGAAAAACAGGGAATGTTTTTCCCATTTGATCCCATCCTATTGGCAAATTGTGACAGGTACGTTCCTGTCTTATTTGATTCTTTTTTCCCCTTCTTGCTCTACAAATATGGCTATATATTTTGAGGAAATACCGTTTATGAGCATGTTGAACTAGGAGTTTATTTTCTTTGTATTGGTTTGTAGATACATTCGACCAAATTATGTTTACTGGTCAATGGTGAGAAGTAGTTATGATGAGGAAGGCACTAGTGATGAAGATGTTGCTGATGCCTATGATCGTGAAGATGGAATGAGTATTCCAGATGAGGAAGAATCTGATGCTGATGAGTTTATTCCTGGTTTTGAAAAGATGTCAATTACCCCTAGGGATTCAAGTCACAGATTTGGGGGCCGAATGCCCTCGAAGATCAGACCTTCGATGAGTCCCGAGTCGTTGTGATTCAGCTCTACTCTGAGCTCCTCCTCAAACAACACCATAATGTTTTTGTTATCTAGTGTAGGCAATATAATAATGGTGCTTGGTATATTCATCCACTATTGAATATTGATGAATGTAATGTCTTCAAACAATTATTGGTAGCCCATCTCTCTCTCTCTCTCTCTCTCTCATGTCTGATTTTAGGAACTGGATGGACATGAGCGAAATATGTTGAATGTGTGTGAATTTTTATATTCAAATATTAGCATAATTGTAATCAATCAGCCTACATTATTTTATGCTGCTGCTGCTACTGCTACTACTATTTTGTTCACAAAGATTACTGGATTCGGCCGATTTTGTGCACAAGTCAGAAATTCAGGTCAATTACACATCACATTGATAAAAAAAAAATCAAAATAAGCAGAATGACACCATTATATTCACTATATCTACAGCAAGTCGCTTCCCCAATAGCAACAATACTTAGAACGTTATTTCATCAAATAAAATCATATTCATACCCAACACCATTTAATCCAATGTTTTAAAAACCGGACCGGCAAGCGAACCGGCGTCATTACTGGTATATTAGAATATTTAATGAAGTTAAGTTTAAATACAATAATAAATTATAATACACAATATTAAAAACTAGTATTAAACTCTATGTATAATTATAAACTCCTATATTATAAAACATTAGTGATTGTAAAAGTATAATTAAAATATAAGAAATATATTATAATTAACAATTTCTTAAAAGAATATATAAAATTAAAATGAATTTTCTTAAAAGAATATAAAATTAAAAAGAATATAGTTTTAGTGAATGATAGAATTTTATTAATTTTTTATCAACAAATATAATTAAAAATATAAATTATACTAGTAGTAAGTTATTGTAAATAAAAAATTTAATATTTATGTATAAAAATAAATAAGTTCATAGTATTATTTTCAAAAAGTAATGCGGCAAAATAATATTATACACAAAGATATATGAATAAGCATAAATTAAAAACATATACTCCCTCCGTCCCCGAATAAGAGTCGCTAATTTCCTTTTTGGGCCGTCCCCCATTAAGAGTCACTCTTCATTTTTACCATAAATGGTAGTAGGTCCCACATTTCACTAACTCACTCCACTCACATTTTATTATAAAATCAATATAAAAAAGTGGGTCCCACCTTCCACTAACTTTTTCAACCAACTTTTCTTTACATTTCTTAAAACTCGTACCCGGTCAAACAACGACTCCTATTAGGGGACGGAGGGAGTATTTAGTAAATACTCCTAGTATATAATCAAATAGTAGTAAACTTTTAATATAATTAATCACATATTCTTAATATACATATATACGTATTAAACACGAATTATTAGTTTATATAGATAAAATATTTCGTGTTTAACATATGAAAATAACTTATGTTCATATTACTATCAAGAAGTCCTTGTAGCGTAGTGGTAGAATTGTCGGTAAGTTCACCGGGAGGTCTTGAGTTCGACTCCTATCAAGGCCAAAATTTTAGAATAAAATTTTGAAAAGCATTTGCACCGGTTTCCGGTTCCCAGCTTGACCGGTCCGGCCGGCCGGTTTCGGCGGTTGAACATGTCACTGGTTTTATAGTGCTACCGGACCGGACCACCTACCGGTTCGCGGTTGAACCGGTCGAACCGGCCGGTCCGGTTTTTAAAACATTGATTTAATCCGTGGCATATGGTAACATACCATTATCAACTAATGCTAGAAATAATATATGGTTCCACTCTCCTTGCATCAAGAAACGATGAAGATACACGTTGCAGAATCGAAAAAAAATAAAAAAGATCAAATGCAGTTTCTGGGCACAGCCAGTAACAGGCTACAACAATGTCCATGTTTCCGACTAATATTTTATGCAGCACCCCTGTCACAGGCATGTCGCATATTTAAAGACATCATGTTGATTCTCATTCTATCCAAGGTGAGGTACACGAGCCCCCACAGCACCGTTGCATTGAGAATCTCTAGTCAAACACGATTTTCATCTACGTGATTTGCTACTTCATTCTGGCTGTCCAGAGGCATGTATTGAGCCATTATAGCCCTAATCTCTGAGTCCATATACGACTGAAAACGCAATTATGGGAAAATTGTTATGATGGTAACGAGTTGAGATTCAATATATGTTTCAACTATATAGTTCTAAGCATGAAGCAGGAATTTGTATGAAACTGAACCTCTCCAACATGTATTTCAACGAGAGATTCGTACTACTGATGTACAGATCGAAAACTTACCCTCAACCTCTGTTTGTACACGAGATAGCCACCACCACCAGCCAAACCTAATACAATCAGAACAAGCCAAACAGCACCCCAACCATACTTCACCTCTGAAGCACTGTGACCTGCACAACAATAGAATACGAATAAAATAAGGAAAATTCATACAGATAAATCGTAAGAACAAATCTTGAAGTTGAACTAACCGATGCAGGTATCATGGTCCCTCATATACAGCTGGCCGCTGCTACAAGTACACTCGTAACTGCCCCATGTGTTTCTGCAGTTGCATTCGTTGCATTGACAAGCTTTCTTCTCCTTACATTCATTAATATCTGAATGTTAAAAGGTAAACCAAGGTTATACATGCTACACAATAATCTTTTGGCTCCATTTTCGCATCTTTTCAAAGAGCAAAAAAAAGGACAATATCTTGTTAGAGGCCGTTTACTTTACATGATAGATTAACTCACAATACGGGTTGAATATTTGAAGAATAACATGAAAAACAAAATCAAAATTGCTCAAAACAGCATACAAAGAGATGAATAATGATTTCTAGCAATCTAGCACGCCAAGTCTTTTAAAACGCGACTCACCAATTCACATCTTTCTTTTATATATTACTACTATTTGTTAGATACTCACAAATATTATTATTTTGGCATCACCAGGTAGTCAAGTTTTCAAATAAAACATATTGCTCAGATTTTGTAAAGGATGTTCATCTGAGTGCTTGACATGATAAAGGGAGAACCTCCATTGATCTCACCTTGAACAATATTGAAGCCATCATATATTCTGAAAGATTGCAATTTTTAGCAAATACTGTAAATTCTTTATCCATTTTGTATCGCATAGTTGTATCAGGTAACAGAAACGTCTACCATGGTAACTGAGCTTCAAAGCTATAAAAGAATGTTGTGCAGAAAGTTCTGTACCTTCACAATTTTTAACACCGTCACCTGTAAATCCTGGAGGACATGTGCATTTTCCATCTTCGCTATCCTGTTAAAAAACATATTGAACAATTTCATTCGTATCCAAGTTTAAGCTTTGGATGAGGACACAAAGTTTTAAGATTCACTGACCAAACAAGCAGAGAAAGTGACCCCATCCCTCTTTTCATGCCAGCAGCCTCCGTTATGTATTCTGCATCGCCCAGGGCCACTTGCTGCACATGCAGAATGAATCTGAATAATATTCTAATAACACTACCTCAATGGCTTAACCAACATACTCGTTCCAGCTGAAAAACTAAGGAATTTAAATACTACTCCCATTTTATGCTACAAAGGTATGAGACAAGATAGATAACTTAAAATTTAAGATTTCCCCTATTACATCCAAATAGCAGCGGTTATACAGGCTACGTGAAACACGTGTTAGAGAATATATTGAAGAATATGTAGCAAATTGCGATGTGTTTTTGAACTATTAATTTAGAATGAAAATGGTTGCAAGGAATGACAACAAAACAATGGCAAAGTTTTATTAGTAGATGAGCAGAAATCCATCCCCAATATCAGACATTTAAAGGGTGATCTGTGCCTATGTAACCGCAGTAAAACATGCTTACTTTAGGCTACCACTTGTCATTGTGACTGAGGAATTTTAGTGGTCTACTTTCTTGGAACCTTAAGAATGAGTTGAACAATGTCTCGTACGGATGCTTACGTTTCTTGACTTTCCTTTCAGATCTCAACCACCATCGTGGCCAAGATAAAAATAGTTTTCAATGTTCTAAAAGTTAAGAGATCTTTATCCCATCCCAAACTACTTGGTAAACAAATTAACACATAAAATCCTCAGCATACGGCATACCAGAACAAGATCTGTAACCATCTCCCTTCAATTGCACACCATTAACTATTGGACATTCGCACACTCTTCCTCGAAATGTGTCCTGAACTCCAAAAAAAGTAAGAAAAGGATAAACGTTGACACAAAATAGTGTTTGTTTAAAAAAATCCTCACCTTGCAAGCTGTAATATTTGCTACCATGTCTTGCCAGCAGCCACCATTATTGTGCAAGCACTCATTCGTTTCTACTTCTGCAGCTAGAGAGTATCAGTTACGAGTTTATAGTTATTACACTCAACCTTTTAATTACTCAGAAAAAGCATACCGCCATTTAAACAAACAGATGGCTCTGTAGTTTCTTCAAAACCAGCACATATAGCCTTTGAGACAGCACCCTTCTCCAATTTTCCTGAAAGTAGACATGTTATGGGAAGTTGACATTTGAATACTATGATGCATTTCAACATAAGGCAGCAAACAGACCTCGATATTGGCGGTTATTCACGACAAGCGTAGGCAAAATGGTCACATCACCACGCGATCCTTTACCAATCTACAAAATTCACATTTTAGGCATTTGAAATGACTGTTAACAAACCATAACATAAATGAAAGAATACAAACATTTTTCCCCCAAAAAGAAGTTCAAATACTCACTTGAGCTTCTTGCTCTTCTTTCAGAACTGGATTGTCAGCATCAGCATCAGGGTCGCCCATGCACTTTTCGATTTTACTCAGATCAAGACCTGGCATGAGAGCAACCATATAATACTTTCATGTTGTGCTAAACCAACATGTTTATGAAGAAAGAGTAAAATCTACCTAAAGATTTGATAACCTCCTCAGCACATTCTTTGCCGTATTTCTTCTCCTTCATGGGGCATCTGATATGGAAATCAGTTACATAGTCCCACCAGACCCACGGCTTTCGGGTCTCATTGGCCACTCTGAAAACACATAGTTGTCTCAAGTTCTCAAGCACCACATCTTTTCCATCATAACCAGAGGTGAAATCTTGCTCCGGGTCCGGAGCACAGTATCTCCCATGGTTGAGGCACTGGGACTTACATTGTTTGCTCACGGTGAATGCCTCAGGGCAGTACCACGTTATATAGTGCGGAGTAAACTGGGTATAGCCACCTTGCTCAAGCATTAGGGCTGCACCCTTAAAATCCTTCAAAAACTCCATCAACATATCACACTTAACCCCACACTCATCATTGCTGTTAGTCCACAGTTCATATTCCACTCGATCATCCGGGTGGGGGACGGCTTCCCTCCAGTCGAGGTTTACATTCACCATATCTCCTTTACTCAGCGCATTCTTTAGTTTCTCACCAAATTTTTTATCAACCAGCGCAGAAGGTATTGTTATATTTTCAATATATTCTGCAGATGCATGACCCTCTTCAGGTGAGTCCATCGTGATCAACGGTTCATCACGGTGATCAGCCACTAGAACAGCAGCTGCACCAGCATTCTGGGCATTCCACACTTTTAAAGAAAAAAAGCAATCTGCAACATAGATGATAGATGCAAGTGTTATCTTCGAAGAAACTGACAGACATAATAAACTCTCCAACTCCTTTACCCTTAAGCTAACTTAGCTAGAAAAACCTTCTAAATTAAGAAAGTTCTCAACAGAAAAAACAAGAATGTCCCAACAATCACAAGCAGCTTGACACAGAAATTATCCCAACAATCACAAGGGTAGATTAGGAAATAAAATAAATTACCTAATTTAAACCGTCAGGCGCAAAATTAAAATTCATATGCAAATGCAATTCCCCATCCCCCCAATTAAATCGAATTTAAAGGAGGCATACATGATCATTAACAAACCCAGCCTTAATTAAGAAAGATCCCGTAAAAGCACATCACAATGCAATATCAAATCTAGAGCAAGCTTATCCTCTCTACTACCTAAATAAATAATATTACACACACACACACAGAAAAGTACCTCCACGATCAACAAGCACAAAGGTGGGTAAAGCTCCAGGCTTGCTCTTGAAGGAAATCCCAGAAGCTTCAAATTTCTGACAGCCCTTTGTATTCTCCTTTGGATACACCACAGCTCCAGCCATGGTTCCACCATATTGTGGAATCCCAAAGTTGCCGATGGCACTATCGTAATTTCCTTTAATGCTCTCCGGTGTAAACACTCTCAGACTGTTCTTCTCCACCAAAAACTTACCCGCCACTAATTCCACCCAAATCAGCACTAGAAAAGGCAGCAAGATTGCAACTTTCGATGTTCCACAACGCCCCATTTCCTTCAACAAGCAAGAAGGCCAAGATTTTGGTTCAGCTCTTTCCTTTGGAAGGAAATTTTGCTAGATTTCTTGCTTCAACTAAAACACGCAGTGCAGTGAGTATTATGCGTGGGATTTCTATGGTGTTGAGACTTGAAAATGGTGCAAGTCTGAGCAGTGATTTCAGAAAGTGTTAAGAGTACAATTTGAAACGAATTTGACGATATTTTATTACTCCTATATGCTGGAGTTGTCTATTTCTTCTTTCTTGAAAATACATAAAACGTTTTTGTGCTGCACATAATATCTTATCACCAAAGAATTTTTAAGCATTTTGATCAAGAAAATAATACTCCTAGTACATCATTATCGATTTTCTTCATCAGAAGAAACAAAGTGAAAATATAGAAGCGGAAACAAAGGGAAATTAGCAGAATATCGTGAATGTGTGACAGGTGATGACCGACGACATAAGATTTTTTTTTCTAAAGCTTTACTTATTTATTTGTGATGAATAAAAATACAATTTCATTTCACCTAAAATTAAGGATGTCTTTGAAGGGGTGCATTATAATGATAACCCCAATTTCCGTAATAACCCTATAACTAAATCTGGACCACACATTTTTAAAATCACGTGATCTAGATTCAAACTTAGCTTTCCTTCATAAAAAAGGTGCAGAGGGTAAATATGTCATTTCGCTTATTTAATTTCTGAATTTCGCTCATGATAAAATTTACGTATCCAAATTTCGCTCATTTAAATACGTAAAATCTTATTTCCCATGATATATAGATCTATGAGGTTCAGTTACACGTATGTATGAGGTTCAGTTATACGTAAAATCTTATTTCCCATGATATACAAATTTCGCTCATTTAAATACGTAAAATCTTATTTAAGTATCATTTTATCAGTCAAAAGTATCATTTTATCAACTCAGAGTATCATTCTATCCGGCAAAACTATCATTCTATGCAATAAACCTAACATATATCATTTTATCAGTCAGTCAAAAGTATCATTTTATCAACTCAGAGTATCATTCTATCCGGCAAAACTATCATTCTATGCAATAAACCGAACATATATCATTTTATCAGTCAGTCAAAAGTATCATTTTATCAACTCAGAGTATCATTCTATTCGGCAAAACTATCATTCTATGCAATAAACCTAACATATATCATTTTATCATTTTATTAGTCAGTCAAAAGTATCATTTTATCAACTCAGAGTATCATTCTATTCGGCAAAACTATCATTCTATGCAATAAACCTAACATATATCATTTTATCATTTTATCAGTCAGTCAAAAGTATCATTTTATCAACTCAGAGTATCATTCTATCCGGCAAAACTATCATTCTATGCAATAAACCTAACATATATCATTTTATCATTTTACGTGATATTTGGCGAAATTCAGAAATTAAATGAGGGATATGACATATTTACCCCCGCGCTTTTTTTATGAAGTAAATCTAAGTTTGAATCTCAACCACAAGATTAGAAAATATGTGTGGTTCAGATTTGGTTATAGGGTTATTACGTGATTTAGGGTTTATCATATGATCACAACTCTGCCTTTGAATTGGTAGATACATTTAAAGTGTATTTAATGGTCCAATCTAGTATATTTGATATATGATTAAATTTTTTGTGTGGCTCGCTCAATGAGCAAGGGCCCGTTGTATTAAGGCTGAAAAATGGTGTTTTATTATCATGAAAAATTGAGTGATAATAATATGTGCAACATTATATTAATCTTAAATTACGTGAAATTTACTAATAGAGCCATCGGCCTTGGAAATATATATAGAAAAAGTCATATATAGTTTTAGAATTTACTACTATAGTTTGGCTTTAAATAACAACCAAGCGTGTGATATTAAGCCTATAGATAATATATCATCAATTCAAACACCACGAATAGAAATGGAAAAATAAGAGACGCATTTCTATAAATTTTTATCTAAATAAATGATTTGGGGTAATAGTGTGGTCCCCATCACATCTAATTCTAATTTTATGGAGTTGTTAATTAATTGGATTTTGTTTGGTCGAGGGCTTATATTATAGTACTACTATGTACCCTAATTAAATAAAAAAAAAGTCTATTATACCTTAACCAGTAACCACCCATTACACAAGTGTAGCAGTACTGATTTTATGTTGTTCCTATTGATTTTTTTAAAGTATATTAGTGATTTCACTTAAGTTTTATTTTTGTAAATAAGCAATAGTATAGGTGACTATATAGAACTACTATGATGTGTAAAAAAACTGCTTTTGCATTACTGTTAGGCGGTAGCTATTTTAGAGCATTCCTTATTCCTGATTGATTATTATTATTATTTGACTACTTTGAAAACACAAATCATATGAGATTTAGTAGTTGAATTTATATTTTTGAATCAAACAAACCGCTTAAATTAATATTAATGATAATAATAATAATAATACTAATAATAATAATAATAATAATAATAATAATAATAAAAAGAAAAGAAATGGGCCCATCCTTGTACATAATTGTTCGACGGGACCAATAGAAGTCTTAAAGATACCGACTGAATTAATATTCAAAACCCTAAAAATATAATAATGTTCAAGCATATTATACCCAATAAATCGTATGGTCGAGGATTTAATATATTATCTACATTTTTATAATTAATTGTTTCAACGTGTTTCTCGTTACGTGTCGGTCGTGTGACTCGTGTCTCTGTCTTGGGAAAATTTCAAAATCAGTTATGAATTGACGTGGTTAAAACAATTTTACAAGATCTGTGAAAATATTACTAGTATAAAATATTGTTGGTGTGCTGCACTCTAATTATCGAACAATATTAGTTAAGTAAAATTCGTTAATGTCACATTCACACCATGTAATACTATACATTAAACCCTTATTAATTGTATAGACTATTTGAGTATATTAGTACTATAGAATATGTATTCATTTGTTCTTGATATGATGATTCAACTTTTGATTAATTCATATCTCATTAGAATGATAGGATTATTGGAAAAAAATCTAGCAATAATGATAACAAAAATAATATTGAATCACACTTTCTACAGAACAACTAAAACATGAAATTTTATATACGTCGAGGCTTCCGTAACATACCCTCGATGAACCAATCTATTAACAAATGTGAAAGAAAAATCTCATTAATTTTATCTCAAACCCTTAAGAGTATCCGCAATGGGGCGGACGATAGGCCGCCCGATACCTCGGGTGACGCGGACGATGCAAAACGTTTTTATTTTTAATTCCGAAAAATTTATTTATATAAATACCCCCTAGCCCACCTCCATTTGTAACCTTTCCATTCACTTTTCCACACTCAAATTACAATATAAAATGGATTCCGGTGAATGCCCATGTCCGAATAGTCCGATGTTTTGGGGTGGTGCACGTTGGCCGAGTACAGACCCTGACGAATATCGGCCGTTCGACTCCAACACGCAGTACGATCCCGAATTCAGCACGGATTCGTAGTCTGTTTGACATGGAGCCGTCTCCAACTCGCCCCGCCGCGCCCTCCTCCGCCCCCACCCCCGCCAGAAAGAAGCGGAACCGGCACCGGGCGTACAAGGTGCCACCTCCTGAAACGAATGAAGAGTACGCCCCCAGGAGGACGAACTACCAACCGGATGAAACCCTCATCTTGGCGAGGTGTTGGGTGGATATTTCAGAGGACCCGGTATTCGCGAACAACCAAAAGCAGGTTGCGTACTGGGAGCGCATCGCCGAGCGCTACAATGAGGCGAAGCCGCCGAGCGCGTACAAGCGCCATAGGGAGCAGCTCCGCAAGCACTGAGATCAGGTGAAGAAGCAATTCAACCTGTTCTCGGCGGAGTACGAGAAGTGCTCGAGGGAGCAGGGAAGCGGCGAGAGCTTGAGCGATGTGCGCGATAGAGCGCTGTTGTCGTACCAGTCAATGTACGGCGATTTCAAGCATTTCAACATCTGGGCGCTCTTGAATGACAAGCAGAAATTCCAAGGCGGGATTCTGCCATCGGCTGCGCCAAAGAGGACGTGGACCACCGAAGCCGGTGCTTACACAAGCAGCAAAAGCGGCGCATATCCGGTGGACCTCAATCGGACGATGTACGGGGAGGAGGAGAGTTCCGTCACACCGGTGTCTTCCCGACATCCCATTGGCGTCAAGACTGCGAAGAACAAGGGGAATACGAAGGCGACATCCTCCTCGCAAGCCGCGGCTGCCCCCCATCGCCGATCCCGACCCCGACCGATCCCGACCCCGGCGGCACTTGCCTATGCGGAGTTGGCAGTGGCCGCCAACCGGAGGACGTTGTTGGACACGCACAACGCCCTCATGCAATGTCAGGACCCGGCCAAAGCCGAATACCTCCAGGGGATGATCGAAGAGCTGCGCCGCAAGTTGAGACTTTTGTAGAGTAGTCAACTTTTTTTTCATTTCTAACTCGTGTAAAAAACAAATTTTAATCAATGTAGGATTTGCCGTTTTTAATTAATCGTGGTATTTTTTTACTTATTTTGCATTGACATATTTGAAAACTTTTAAATTAATTAACAAAACAATAGTGAAACCTATAGGGCGGCTTATAGGGCGCCCCACTGCAGGTGGAAGGGTAGGAAGAGAAAATACTGACGTAGCAGTGCATAGGGTGGGCTTTAGGGCGTCCCTTAGGGCGCCCCATTGCTAATGCTAATGGTGTCTTCATTTGTAATTTTAATTAAAAATAAAAATTATAAAATGATACTCCACCTTATCTCTTTTGCTAGCTCACTGTGACCACTTATGAGGGCTTACGTGGCGGTGGACGTTGAGAGGGGAAATCACGTTCTCCACCCGTTTTAATTTTGTTGACTTGATATATGGAGTATAAAAAAAAATTCAATAACATTTCTAGCATAATCTAATAACGAAAAAAAATATTTCACTTTTTGAGTGGAAAAAGAGTATTATTGAAATAATCTTCCAATATTTCCTTCCATGATTCTATTTGAGTGAAATGATGTGCGTAAAATTAAATTTATATGGATCACAAATGTCTTTACAGTGACAAAATGGAATATTAATACGAATTATGGAAATTTCTTTATCTCGTATGTGATTAATAATTTCATATATAATTAAGAAATTAACCGAGTACAGTTTCATTGCCTTGTTCAAATTAATTAAATAACGACTGTAGTAGTTACATTGTCATTGGCGCGCGCGTTCGTAGTATAAGTTTTTAACGATCTACAAATCTAGTTTACATTAATTAAGATAAATAAAATTGAGAATAATAGACTAAAAGTTATGAAAGTACAAAAGACTCATTAGTTAAAAAACCGAATTTCAGTAAAGTTATAAAATGAATTGTTATAAGATATTGTTTGGTAATTAAAACTAGAAGATACTAGCTAACATATAACTATCTCATATCAAAATCAAAAGAAAACTGAAACTATGAGTCATTTCTTCTATCACCGATTGATTTAATTAGGATGTAACACATATATTTTTATCATGGTATATGCTAGTTTTAACTGACCCAATAATATATTAGGATTGAAATAATAATAAAAAGTGATTGTCCCAATAATATATCTGAGCTTAAATTTGGGTAGCTGGTCCTATTGAAATTAAAAAAGTAACATACTTATAATTATTTTATATTAATATTAAGATAAAACTGAAATTATTATATAAATATTATAGACCAGTCATGAAATTCATGGAAATCCGTGAGTTATAACCAAGAATCCATGATTGTGGCATGTGGAATATTTAAAGAAGATATAGGAATAATTTAAATAAATGATCTTAATGCATGGCAAGAGATTTTTTTATATGTTAATAATCAATTAATGGTCATTATTATATATTTACACATGAAAGCAAAATACTGAAAACTGAAATGATTTTCGATCATCAATTAATTTTTGGATAGAATCATGGAATTTATGGATTTCTATCAATTATAACCATGAATTCATGGTGTGGTATTTACAGATATAGAAATAATTTAAATAAATGATCATATGCATGCCAAGAAACTATTTTATATGATAATAATCAATTAATGGTCACTACTATATATACACACACATGAAACCAAAATACTAGACAGATTGATTTCAACATACAAATGGCAAGGCTCGAGGCATCTTTCTTCGCACTTATCATTTGCTTCACTCTTATTACAGGTACAAGTTTATTATTAATTACTTTTGGAAGAATATATGTATATTGGAGTACATTTTAATTATAGTAAATTATATATTGAAAATTGGTGAATCCTAACCGAGGTGGATGTACCGTGCATTCATGTAATACACATGTTTTTGCCTACTAAGAATCAAATTTTTTTCGTGTACTCTCTTCGTCTCGCATTAGAAATCTCATTTTATTATATTAATGAGTCTTACTGTAAATATTTCTTTGTATTATTCTGTAAGTGAAACTTATACGAGTATATTTGTATCCTATGAGTGATCAATTATTTTCAAGACACCAAAATACGTAGTTAAAATTAAATTAAATTAAATTAAATTAAATTAAATTAAATTAAATTAAATTAAATTAAATTAAATATATTTGTTGACCGCAGGTTGTTTGACTCGTGGGGGGAAAATTTGTTCGTTTGATTTGACCGCTCCTTGTAATATAAAAGATCCAAATTCATGTATAAATGTGTGCAAGAAAAGTGGTCTTGGAGGATCCAATTTTGTTGCTGCATTTTGTGGCACTGATTTCAGGAGATCTACCTTTTGTACTTGTACTTATAATTGTTAACCAAATATAAATTCGAAACTTTCCTTTCTTACTGTATTTTCTTATTTTCTGTTATTTCTATTTCTCACAAAACTTTTTCTAATTAATTATTACGCAATTATTAAAATTTCTAACCTTTTAGTTGTATATGCATACACGTGGCATACTTTTGTTCGGATTTCGCTATAAATCATTTTTTTATTTGGATTTTCGGCCAATCAGTTTGGATATTTTGTTTCAAGTTCGAATTATGAATTGATTTAAATTATTCGAAAAACTGATCAGTAATTTGAATAGTCACCCTTAGATGTCATCAGAGCACCCGCAATGCGTGCCATTGCGGTGCCTTATTTCATTCCGGAGGAACGGAACCGCGGCGGCACGCGTTGCAGCCGCCCGTGTCGTCGTCATTCCGTGCCGGTGCCGTGCCGGGTGCCGTTCCCGCGAGACGCTGCACGACACGTTCCGCCACGCGCCGAGGCGACGTGGCGGCCTCCCATTCGACGCGTGACGCCCACTCGCTGCCCCGCGAGTGGGCGTCGTCACGGTGACGCAATAATTCGTTTTTTTTTAAAAAAAATTCGAATTTAATAAAAAAAAAAATTTGCAACGGTATTGTTACCGTTTTTTTGCCGTTTTTTTATTTGTTTATTTATTTTTTTAAATTTATTTACTCTATAAATACTCCTATTTCATACTCATTTCACTCACAAACACACATCTATTCCTCTCAAATCCTCTCTATTTCCACCCCAATTTTCATCTCAAATCAACTCTGTTTTTCTTCTCCCAAATTTAATCAAACTAATGGATCCTTTTGAATAAATGCGTCAAATATTGGAACAATCACTTGAAGAAGATCGACGACGGGAGGCGGAAGAAGCCGCACCGCCCCAACAACGCTCCCGTACGTACATCCATCGTAACCGGGAGGAAGCCGCCGCAAGGTTAGTACGCGACTACTTCTGCGATAACCCGGTTTGGGGAGATACGTACTTCCGTCGCCGTTTCCGCATGGGGAAACCGTTATTTCTCCACATCGCCAATACTTTGGCAGCTCGGGAAGAGTTCTTCCAGGAAGGGTTCGACGTGGTCGGCAGTCCCAGCCACACGACGCTGCAGAAATGTACTGCAGCAATCCGCCAGCTTGCGACTGGACAAACGGCCGACATGTTCGACGAATACCTCCACATCGGAGACAGCACTGGGCGAATGTGCTTGCTCAAATTCTGCAAAGGCGTCCGGGCAGCCTTCACCGACGAATTTCTCCGGAGGCCAAGCACGACCAATTGTCAGTTCCTGCTCGACCTTCACGAAACAGTGCACGGATTCCCCGGGATGCTCGGCAGCGTCGATTGCATGCACTGGCAATGGAAGAATCCCCCGGAAGCTCAACCGCAAGTAGTCCGCCTCGAAGTGGAGCGCATCCGTCTATATAAGAACAGTTATCTATTCGTGCAAGGACACGCGACTCTAGCGCACATACCCAACTCCAACAGGATCTAATTGAGCACATTTGGGCAAACTTTGGCGGATGAAATTATTAAAATTGTGTACTTTTATTTTTTTAGGATTTTAATTGTGTGCTTTTTATTTTTTTAAGTTTAAGTTGTAACTTTGTTTTAATATTGTGTGTTTTTTAATAAAGTGTGTTTGTTTTTTATTAAAGTGTGTTTGTTTTAATTGAATTGAGTTGGAAATAAAAATAAAAAATGAAATTGAATGAATAGTAATTTAAGGAACGGTTAAGGAACGGAGGGTTGCAGGTTCCGTTCCTTAGTTAAGGAATGGAGTAAAAAAGTACAGTGGGGCCCGCAAATAGTAGTTTAAGGAACGGTTTAGGAACGGTATAGGAACGGCGTTGTGGATGACCTCATGACGTCGATTATCTACTTGACTTCTGATTATCAATACAAGTAAATATTAGTTTTACGAAGAATTTTTTTAGCCAAATAAACCAATTCACAAATTACAGACTGAAAAGGATGATCATGAAATAATTTATTATGATGAATTCTAGACACAATGCAAGTTTTGGGAAAATATACATAGGATCTATGATGAACAAAATTGATTTCTATTCCTATACAATATCACAAGTTTTGGCTTGTCTTTGCAAAGAACGCATCGATTGGAATGTGCTTACCCTGTGAAGGAGAAGATCTTTTCTGCTTCTTTTTTTTTCGATTGCTCATATCGCCCTTCTCCACGAATCTGGCACAAGTATTCAGCTTTTCAAGTTTGGAAATTGTGTACAATGAAACTTGTGATGATAGAGCTGAATGAATACAGATGAATCAAATCACCTTAGGTTAGGAGGCTTGACAAGTCTGTTTCTGTTGCTTGACTCCTCTTCTTGCAGCCGCTCAGCGAGATGGAAATCAAAATGCTCTTGCCTTTCCTCGATAAAGCTGGGAGGAAGTTCGGTTCCACATACAGAGCATTGGTAGTCATTCAACCAGTGTATGGTATCTCTGAGATTTAGCGAAGACCCTGCCTCTCCGTTGCTGCAGTCTCTCTTATGTTGATCAAAACTGCTTTGCTCGCACAACCCAGACGAAGAATCTCTTTCTACTAATCGACCAGTTCCTGTTGAAAGGAGATCTGCCGCAGCTCCAACTGTGTCGTGATGAGAAACCTAACACATAAATGTTCAAGAAAAGTCCGGTCAGTGTGTTAATAAACAAAGAGGGTATAAACTTGCTGAATTTGAATACTGTGAATTTAGCTACTCACCTTTTCATCGAAATTGTCAATCTGGAGATCAAAAGCTTCTTGAGTTTCAGCTTCCCTGTGAAAATGCGTTGTGCCCGTGTGTTCAGAATCTCGTATCTGATAGGTATCTGAAAAATCAACTGATTCGGATGGCTCGTGTATATCACTACATAAACTGGACTCTCTGTCGATGATGGCTAGAGCATCATCACTGATAGTGGACTCTGACTGCACTTGAGCTCCCAGCCCTCGTCGTGAAGCATCATCTGCCCCCTGAAAGTTAGAAAGCGTCTTTTGTTTAGGATCAGCTGCAACACCTTCTCTGCCTTCACCGAAGTTTGACATCCGCAGTCCTAATGCAAAATATGGATAAATAGCCAAGATCAATGTATGAAGTATATAACTGATAAAAATGTTGCAATACGTATAAAGGATTAGTATTGGTCCCTACGAAAAATTTCTTAAAAAGATCACAATATTATACCAAATGATCCTACCCATTAGTCTGAGTGACACCGGAAGTTCAGCCTTGAGCAGTTTTTTCGCTTGTCTCAAAATATCCTCACTTGAGCAAGTATTATATGGAAGAGTCACTGCCTGAGTTCGAACCTGGAGTATCCATATTATAGATAAGAAAAAATGCAACAGCATTTCATCAGGCCTCATTCAGTAACTTGATTGCCAGACAGAGTACAAATGAACTCACAGGAAACATATATACATATAGAGCACAATCTCTACAAATGTGGCTCATCTATCAAGAATTACAACAGTGCATCAAATCATACCTCAAAACTAGATGTTTTCAGCTTTAATGTCAATGTTCTTCCACGGATGCCTTCTTTCTTCAAGTCAGAAAGATTTTCTGAAAGATCAACTGCAGAAAGATTTTTTCCTTGATCAGTTGAGAATGTGACTGAAGACTGTGCAGCAAGCAAAAGGTCAATCTCAACTTTTCATATTAACATTGGAGAAGAGAACGCATAAGGTCAATCTTAATTTTGCATATTAACATTAGAAAAGAGAATACATTGCACATACAGAGACCTATATGATTAGGGATACATGATGGGAAGAGTTGAGTGAGCTTTTTTCACCTAATTTCTGGAATATTGATGCCTTGTCTCCTGTAGGCGAGAAAGTTCTTTCGGTACTCATACTTTTCCTCTGGGACGCTTGAGGTGTATCTGTCCTCCCAATCCCCAAACTGACAGATAAAAAGAAATCTGCAAAGGAAGCAAATAATTTCTAATCTAATAGGAATTGTATTGTAGAAATACTGAAATAATACAGCAGGTTATGAAGAACTATGTGATATACATCTCAGAATGATCAGCTTAACTAGTTGAAGAGCGTCTCAAATCCTCCAGACCAAACTCGGGAGGATAACCAATACCAATGGGATTCTCACACAAACCCAGAGAGTTACAAGAAAGAGAGTATAAATCTGCAGATGCGTGAGAAAATAATGCACAGATGAAACTACTTTTCTGCAGCATTTCCTCACATGTTGTAATTCCAAGAACTCCTTTCAAAATATTTTCAGTAACCTTACCAATGCCCCCAATCTACAAATGGACACTTGGAATTAGGATACATACGTCACAACTTTCAATAATATTATCACAAAGAGATAGAGAGGTACCTTCCTTATAGGTAATGATGATATAAATGTTACAACAGCAACACGCTCACTTGGTAAAACAAACTGACCATTTGGCTTATTGATATCTGAACAAACCTGTGTAAACGTAGGCAAATAAAGACATTAACTAATAGTACTAGTGGCGCAGCCACATGGTCTTCAGGTGGGGCATTTGCCCCCTCTCAAGCTTTTACAGTTACTATATTTTGTTTAATAAATTTGCAAATTTATTCATATTTCTTTATAAATGCCCCTCTCAATTCCTCAAATTTAAAATTACAGACTAGAGTATGGCAGTACGCTAATATGTGAAGACCTAATTAATTGTGATACATAGTAAGACAGCGTATAAGCACTTGTCAATGATGGGAGTATCAAAGTTAGTCAAATAAAGCCATTGTCATATTTGCTCAAAAGCTTTACTCGTGATTTCAGTAGAACAGATATAGAATTCAGCTGATTCCACTTTCTTCCCAAGTAGCATTAGATAAAAGCATCACTATTACATAGGCTCCACAAGTTAGTTTTGCTAGGATTCTAACTTCGGATTTGATTCACCAGGAGATAATATATACTAATACTATATGTTATAAGTTTTTAATATCTAATATATAACTCCAAAAGAATGGCAGATTGGTTTTATAGTCTTACTACTGATATAGAAGATGTCAAAAGACTACATTAGTCAAGGTGAAATAACAAGTCACTCAGAATAGTTTTCACAAAAACAGAGAGCTTGTTATGATAGACACTACATCTAATAGAATTCATAAATCATGAGCCTATCATACTACAGATTAGAACAGCAATTTCACCAGTTCCGGATAACCCAGGCAAAAGTTTGAGTTATGCATTACACGAGTGGTGACATTTAATTAAGGAACCAAGTAAACATAAGTCTTTGATGTTGTCACTAAGCACCTTGGCGAGCAAGCGATTTGGTGCCACCCCAGCAGTCCAGCACTACATGTGAGTCCAGTCTCCTTGTGAACACTTTCTCTGAGCTCTTCAGCCACCTTAGGAAATTAATGATTAGGAATTTATGACAATGAAAGTAGAAAAAATAGAAACCAGAGTTGAAATAATAACAAACGATGTTTAACGGAATAGATATCATCATGACATACTTGTCCACCAGTCATTCCCTTTTCATTGCAGAAATTTGTTATATCTAGGTAAGCCTCATCCAAACTTGCAGGTAGAAAGTTGGGATCATACCTCTCGAAAACTAAAGCAAACAAGTGAATAGAGGAATTCAGTAAAAAGTGTAAATATCCATATCAAAGACAACCCAGAGGAAAGTGCAACATTTATAACCTTTCCTAGTTAAACCGCTAAAATGATTGTACTTCTTGAAGTCTGTTGGAACGAAAATTAGTTCAGGACACAGTTTACGTGCAATAAATCCAGGAATTGCAGCTCTAACCCCAAATTTCCTTGCCTACACAAGACAGTTGTGCCTCATCATGTAACCGAAAAACTGTATTACGAGATCAACCAACAACCTTCATGATCTATTTAACCTACATTCAGATGCACCAACCTCATAATTAGCTGTGGATAGCATAGACATGCTACCAACAGCCATTGGCTTGCCTTCTAGAGAAGGATTGCTCAGTGTTTCAACGGCTGCATAAAAAGCATCCATATCTACATGTAACCAAATCCTTGACAGATCACGGGTGGCTTCCAATCCTGCAATTTTTCTATCTGCAATCTGCAAAAGATGTTTAAATTCCCATTAGAGTTCATAGTATATGTGGCCTAGGTAGGATAGACTACCCGAAAAAAGCTTCACTTGTTCCACTTGTGCAAATTCCCCCACAATGAGCCTATCATATAATCGAACTTCTCTCGAGTGAAGTCTATAACTTTTCGAGACAGGCATAATAATAAGAAACTCCCACACATTATAACTACTCGTTTCAACTCTTCATCATTTTTCCACCTGTGACTAATTTATACCTTCCGATGGTGTGATAAATCTGAGTCAGTAAGCTTAGAGAGCTGCGCCCGGAAGCTCTCGATTTTCTGCTTCATGTAAGCGTTTTTCTTTTCCTCGTGTTCAAAATACTTGGACGCCCTTGCTCATCTCATAGACCACCCTCTGCACTTTCTCCTTGTCCACCCCTTCCATCCCTAGAAATTAAAAAATTAAGACCGGATGAACTGAATCGGCAAAATGAACCAAATAGAATCATCAACGGAAGAGATGACGAGCATAAGTCCAGTAATATTGGGGAGATTGAATAGGAGTAATATTGAAATTTGAAATCAAGAGAAAGACGAAACCTGCTTTCGCGTAGGTATAAACAGTGTTGTAGGAATGCCATGGTCGAGCGGAATCATTCCGTGAATTTGATTTTTCATCATTTTCAATTTCTTCCATTGTTTTGGTGAAGCAAATGAGGATTGAGCATCCACGTCGGTGCTAATGCTAAAGAGCATAGATGTGTGCCCGGACCCACTTTTATTACTTTTTTTATTCGCTGACCCACTTTTATTACTTTTTTTACTCTCTGCTCTTCCGCACAACACCCATATTCATGCTATTCTACAAGGACATGCTCAAGGGTCTCACCATTTCATTATTTAATTTAAATACTTCAATTATTAAAAACATTTCCACAATATTAAAATGCATTAAAAATATTCGATACCATTACAAATTACTAAAAAATTAAAAATCACATAATTAAAATCCTAAAAATTAAAAATTACATAATTAAATTCATAAAATTAAAAAAACCCACTACTCATGGTCGAATTTCACACAAATGTGTTTGATTAGATCTTCTTGTAGCTCAATTTGGGTTCTGGTATCGTGCATTCTGTGTTTTGTTTCGATCCTCTCACCCACCGTCGTATGCACACCTCGGCGTGGGGAAGACCTTGCGGTTGAGCTTCCGGCTTCATCCTCGTCGTAAAAGTTAGCCTTCATCGGTCCTTCGTCAGCTATAATCATGTTGTGCAAGATAATACACGTGTACATGATGTTGGCGATATTCTTAACGTACCACAACCGAGACGGGGCTTTCACAATGTTGAATCGGGTTTGAAGGACCCCAAAATCAAAAAAATTCCAAAAAAACGGTAATAAAACGGCCATATTTTTGGGAATCTGAAAGTATATATTTTTTATTTTTTGGTATTATTTTTTTATTTAAAAAAAATTCCAACGGATAATCCGTTGACAAATAGAAACGCGCCACATTGCCTGCTCAGCGGCACGGACGAGTACGATCCATCGAGCAGCACCGTACCAGCGGTACGGACACCGTCCGTCCCAGCGAGCACCGCTGCAGATGCTATGAGGAGTGGACGACAGAGTTGAAAAACTCAATAATTTAATTCACTGAATTGTATTAAGCGAGAAATACAGGGTTCTTATTACAAATCGAAAAGGCGCCAAAATTTAAAAAATATACGAGGGACCAAAGGCAAATATATACTCCTACAGTCCTACTTCTTATGAGGACTTTTAGAATCTTGCCATATAAGTTAAGGGTAACCAAACAATTTTAAAAATTAAAACTAAATATCCAAACTCAACTAGACAAAATTTTCATATTTAGCTTTTTTAAAAATATATCCAAACTTCTAATATACTTCATCTATTCTTTTTTTTTTAACATGATCTTAGCCCAAAAATGACTAAGATCTAAACAAAAACATGAAAAGGTGCAAAGTAGAGGTCCCCCAAGTCGGGATCCTTCATTCTATCAAGTGGAAAAAAGATGACTAAATACACTAAAGGAAGAAAAGAAAAAAAGACCAAAACCAACCACCAGAAGAGCTAGATCAATCCACATCTCTACGTCGGAAACGAAAGTTAGGATATCCCAGCTGGTCCATCCTAACTAGCGCCTTTAGATACCGAGGCCCAGAGATTGAATCAAAATATGTAAGGGCAGGGGTCTGGACCCCCCTACCAGTCAGAATATCAGCAGTTCGGTTTCCTTCTCTGTAGATGTGTGAGAATCGAACATGCCGCTCAGCTGTCATGCTCAGAATCAAAACCATATGGTGTCTAAAATCCGCGGAGCCAAAGTGTCTAGATGACAACAAACTAACCAGAGCCGCTGAGTCCAACTCTATCCAAATGTGAGTAGAAAGCTCCATAGCCATCTCCAAACCCCGAATCAGAGCCAACAGCTCCGCTTCAAAGCTCGATGATGCAACTATCGGAGCACAAAAAGCCCGTAGAAGGCCTCCATCAGAACCAAAGTTAATGGGGGTGAGAGGCATATACATTCCACAAGAGTGAGTATGCACTCTTTCTTTTAAGTCCGTCCCACGAGATTATGCACTTTTAATTTTGGAAACTTTTTTATTTATATTGAGGTGAGACTAGTTATCCACTAACAATACTTCAATTACATTTTCTTTGTATTTATTTCATATTTTACCAATGTTGCATTAAAATTTGTGTCATCTTCGAAGTATTTTTATGAGACGAATAGAATGTTTTTAAAGTGAGATAGTAAAACCAATCATATTCATTAGAAACTGTATACATATAATTAAATTTTATAAGTACAATACCAGTATTGCTACATAGACTGTACCATTCATTTTGCATTTTTGCTCATCACTAACTTTTACAGTATTTAGCTTAACGCAGGGCCCCAATTCAGTTCAACGTCGCGGTAATGTGAACCGCAATTGTGAATTACTAAAATTCTACTTTCATGTTTTTGCCAATTTCACCGAAAATTAGCTTCAAGGAACAATAGTGAATTTCACAGTATTCGAAAGTTGTGAGATTGACCAGAGTAACCAAAGTTATAATTTAAAATTTTTTAAAAATTAAAATTATAATCCTAATGATAATTTCTCATTTTATTAAAACTCGTGTCAACTCTAAATGACATATTTCTATATGAGACGGAGGGAGTATGTTTTAATGAGAAACACCCTCTATAGAATGTGAAAATGATTCCCCATATGTTAATGTATGATGGAAGACAATTACATTTTTCATTAGCACATATTAATTTTGAAGTAATGGAAACATGACATTTTACTTCAAGTGTATTGACACAATATATTTTGAAAAGAGGGAAAATGCCATTTTAAATCCATGTAAATGTAGGCTTTGGAATTTACAACTTGTGTACATAGTAAGTAATTACAAACTTACATTACTATTTTCACAGTCCTTTGTGGATTTGAATAACACACTAATATACAAAATTCTGCTTCAGCTATAAGTATAACACATGTTGAAATTTCTTTACTTCACTTACCACAACACTCCTTGAGGTTCTGAGCAGCAAATATCAAGAGCTCCACCATCTCAAATCCAGCTGCAGAAACAAGATCCACTTTCTCTTGTCCAGACTCCCGAGCGGCCCCACTTATTTCATCCAACGATCGTTCCGTTTCAGCCAGCCAACTAACGGGGAGAGAGCTGCCAAAGGCTGTCTTCAGAAGGTTTGCTTCTGCAATAACTTGTTCCAAATCTTCGGAACACCTCATGCCTTCATCTTTCCCTGCACCCGACTCTTTCACCTGTAATAAATATCGCAAGAAAACTCTCAGTTGACTTTCTAGTCAATATAGAGCGCTAAGTCGCTAACTGGAACGAACAGTCACCTTCAATAGGGAAATACGGAGTCTTCGAACAGAAGAAAGTAGATGCTCCATACTGTCCAGGCTCTCCTTAAGAGTGGCATTTTCAATCTTCATCCTGTAAAAATAGTGACACAAATTTTGTTGGTTGTGATTCATAGCAGTAATGGAGGATACGGAAGAACGTTATATGTCTAATATAGTCTACGAGCATCTGTTTAAGATGTTATTCATGAAAATACCACAACCACTAAGCTGGTAACCATCACTTTCTAATATCCACTCTAACCTTGCGAAATCCACTTGATGTGGTTTTTCGTTATGTAGATGTGCCAATATATCACTTCCATCGGAGCCTCCGACCCAACGTGTTAAGTAAGTTTTCTTCAGCAGACTTTTCAGTTTCCCGTCTTTTTCTGGTACCATTCTCCGTTCTGCAGTCTCCACCGGATCGATTCCTTGTACTTTGTCCTGACTGATCTTTCTGCAGTCGTTGTACCTTATGTTATTGTGATGCTATGATACATTATGGCAGCAAAATAAAATTTCGAACAAGCACACAACAGTAGATGTTAACCAATGAGCAAAGGGGCAGAGCAGTTCAGCCCATGATCAAATCATTATTGTGACGACCAAATATGACAGTTGCGATAGAAATGTGTATGCCATCACAACAGCAATGCATAAGAAGAAACAATAAAGCAAAGCTCATCATAAAATGAGTGAACATACGGTTGTAGTATATATAATTCCTGCTTCAGCTGTGCTAACTCCATAAGAGATTTCACCTTTTCATTCGTAACCTAGACCAACAAAAGATTATGAAGTAGAGCATCAGATATGTATAAACCACGAAACACATGTCTAGAGAGACTATAGGTTTCATAATGATATGCAGCAATGCCCTATTTCTGAAGGGTAAAGAATCATTATATTGACTATCTGAATAAGAAACTGGGAGCAATAGAGATGCTAAAGGTAAACATTCAAAATCACCTGCATTAAGTTTCTCTGCAGTTCCTCGATTTTTTTTTGCAAAGCTGCATTTACATCCCTCTCTAATAGGTGTCTTTCTTCTTGCTGCGACATAAGTAATAATGCTGACACCTGAAAATCATAGAAACAACATAAGGTTGATGTTACAGTGCTAAAAACAGGGAAGGAGTGTTTTAGAAAACCTTATCGTGCAATGCCAGAGCAAGGGCTTCAGATGCATCGCCAGTTTCACAAGCACTTGGAATTGGCAAGCCCGGATGACTTTTCTGCAGTGTGAGGGAAAAACCGTTGTTATGCATATACTCCCTCCGTCTCAAGATAAGCGACTCACATTCCTTTTTGGGACGTCCCAAGATAAGTGAGTCATTTCCTTTTTTAGCATTCTCTCTCTTACTTTTTCCCTCTACTTTATTAACTCTCTTACTTTATTCACTTTCCACTTTACTAACAAAACCCCATTTTCTTAAATCCCGTGCCGAAAAGTTTTGACTCACATTCCTTATACCAAAACACCAAGTATTCAGCTACAATTTCTTGACAAAATGTTGAGCTGATCTTTCGATACAAGACAATATAAACTGTATTGAGAAAAAAAACTACTAAAAGGTGTAAAGGCATATGTAGATATAATAGGGAATAACAAGAACATGCCTCAGTGATTGCAACTGGACTAGAATCGGCACTAACATGGACATCCCTGCATTCACTCTTGTCAAATTCTCTCTCTTGTAGCTGAGAAGATCTCAAATCGCATTCTCTGCTCGTTTCAAGTTGCTTGATCTTCTCAATTACCAGATCGCTAATTGATTTTAGCTCCGAATATCCCTCATCAAGTAAGCTTTTGATACCGTTTCTGAACTGAGAATGGTGATGAGATAATGCCGAAATCCACTTTTTATTCTTCTCTTTTGAATGGATCTGCAGTTTACGCAGTTTTTAAATAAGTAGCAAGCAAATACAACTGGAAATTGTACGTCTTTTACTAGAGATCAAAATGTCTTACTTTCTTCCTCTCCAAATCACGAACTTTCTTCTTCAAGTGAGTTTCAATTTCCAGTCCCTAATCATCAATACATAATAATGTAACAACTATCAACAATGTGAGAACAACAGATGTCATGCATGCCATGCAATAGAAGAGTGAAGAAATCAGAAGCTCACCACTCGAAGCTTGTTTTGCAAATTATCGAGACGTCTCCTCAGAGTTTCAATCTCTGCTTCGAGAGAGTTCTGTCTGAAGGGAATTTAATCAATAAACCTCAAAAAGCAAGTCATAAAATAGGAATGTTAATATTTGGAATTCCTTCTAGCTCTTAGGCAATACTAACAACCATACATCATGCATGATTCTTTTGCTGATCAACTGCCACTAATATTTACCCAAGCACTGATTGAATCATCGATCACTATTTCAATTAAAGAAAAACAGTAAAAAACTTCCCTACATAAATCAATTTCTTTTTTTCTAAACAATACAACGACACATATACATACAAGCACCAATTCCTTCTCAAAAGCACTCCAAATCTCACTACCCTAACCATCTTCTCCTACAACATCCTGAATAACTAGCCATATAGCGAAGATCACCACAACATTCATATGTTGAATAGCTTATGCCACATAACCTGATGATTGGCTCTGAGATGAGTCCCAATCAGATGCAGGCAAATGACATCAAAATGTAGACAATGCATACAAGTTCTAGAATGAAGTGGGAGTAGCAATAAGACCCAAAGACTAAAAATATAACACCACAAAAATAATAACACGCATTCACTCAGGATATCAGGAAACATAGGAACAGCTCAACGAATCAACTGAAATTCAAATAAGCTAAGGGCAATTGTCATTTATTACTTAGTAGGACTTACAATGTAATTGGAGGTTGAAGCATCCTCATCATTTTGGAACCTCCATGTATCCTCTGAATCATTCAGAAGAGAAAGACATTTCTCTTCCCAACTTCCATCAGTGGAATCATTAAGGGAATCTTGTCTGATGCTATAGAATTTATCAATCACCTATTATGAAGAAAGCAAATCCTTAAAAAGCAGAATTTATGAATGGCAGGACTTGAGCAAAACTGATTGTCTAAAGTTGAAGACATGATTCTCAGTTTTCATTAAGGGAGCATTTTGTAAGTGGCAGGACCACAATGCACAGATTACATGCTACATTGTAGGAATAATCAAGGTAATGTAGTAGAGGCTAGTTAAGGAAGTCTTTGTTTCAAGTTCCAGGTGGATCATAAGAATCTAGGCAACCACCTCTCTGAATATCTCATTCTGCCTTTCGTGCTTTTCGAAATCAATACGGATATTTGCTGCTTGTTCCTTTTCTTCAAGAAGTTCAGCAGTCAGCTCTTCAACCCTGTAGGTAATAGAAAGTATATTTTAATATGTGTACCCTACACAGGACTCTTTTTTCATTTGCAGCCAAGAGAAGCCATATGCGAGATGAACAAAAAAGAAGATAGCATACACATATCGGCCCAAATTCACGAATGGTTTTCCATACATTTGGTATTTGGTAATACATATACAGATTTAGTCATAGTTGGGCGATGAAATAAAAGGCAGAAAACAGAATGCAAATCCAACATTAAAGATCACATACAAGTCCTTATCCAAAGCTGTGGTTTAACCAACTTGTACTTTAGCATGCCATATTCCGTGCAAGAAGAGCTAACAGTTTTTTTTTCTAATTCCTGCACTTCATATGAATAAATTGGTAACAAATTTTTTTGAAACCAGAACCTCCTACATGGCATATGTCACTTCATGGAAGACAAGACTATCATTTGATACTCAGTGCTACAAAAAGTAAAAAAGTCCCTTTACTCTCATATAGAACTTCAGTTAGCACTGTATTTTCTGTCTCAAAGGCGTTCCTTTAGAGTGCCTCACCTGAGGCACAAAGTGAACCCAGGTGTGTGACTGTAGAATAGCACCCTCCTTTGACATTCTAAGCAACAGCAGGTCGTACTACGGGCACCTTTTTCCACAGGCGCCACTTTATCAACTATTAACTACTATAATAAAAAAGTTTGTGAATAGCGTTTGCTCTATTGAATATTATGATAAGTACAAAAGATCACTACTCATTTCTTAACATATTTTAAACTAAGCTACAATCCGGATAAACAGCCTTAAACAGAACATAAATGCAATGCAGAATACACTCAAGTGTTCATGTACCCTCTCCATAAGTCCATATCAACCATTTATCCCAACAAAACATCACAAAATAAAAACAAAAGTTCATCTTGAGCTTTAAAACATGGTTTTAGTAACTAGGGAAAATGTATACAGAATATTATACACAATACCTTCTCTGAAAATTTGTCAGCTCCTGCGGCAGTAGCTCCTCTCTCTCTTTAGCCTTTTCAGCCTGTCCAAAAGAAGTTGGCTTAAACTGGAACCACCAAAAGACCCACTATGCTTTGCCAACAAAGGCACCTATCGTAAACCTTACAGCCTACGGTCTAAGCTATCATCAAAGCTAAGGAAGGGTAGAGGAAGGACCACAGGAGAAGAAAAATTAACCTCCATTATTGCATTATCTCGCTCAGCAAAAGCAGCAGCTACACAATCTTGAAAAAACCTAAGCTGATTCTCAGCTTCGACATTCTGGTACAGAAAGTAAACAATAATACATGAGTCTTGAGCATGAACTTTTCACTAATATATTTAACCTTTTTAAATTTTTTAAACCAGAATATGGCGATGATATCAATTATCAACTTATAAAAGAAAAAAACAGGTACTTTTGGAGAGAATATTTTCAGAAGTTGAACATCAAAAGGTAGGGTATACTGGAAACGTGTATTAAGAAGAATCAGTGCTACTTATGCCATGATGGAGAGTGATATGTACCTTTGACACTTCAGCCTTATGTAGATCGGCTATTTGGCTCTAAAAAAAGTTACATGCAAGACAAGATGTACTTAGAAAGAATGACAGAAATCCACACAAGTGGAACTAATCAATCAAAACAGAAGATCTCACTTTAATGCGATAAGCTTCGGATAGCTCCTCTTGAAGATTTTGATTTTGTCTTATGCAAGTAGCCAACTGTTTTTTCAAGTTCTCGATCTCCTGCTCCAACCCAGCTGTCCTAATTTGAGAAAAATAAAGAATGCCGTCATTTTTGTTGAGAGAAGAACATAATGATCCATTATCCTCGTATATATGTGGCATTAATTGTAAGCAGTTCACTGTAATTGGTAAAATAGTTCTACCTCTGAAAATGTAAACGTGTTGCCACTCCAATATAGGCAGGTCCAGCTTGTTGCATACACAACTGTTCAATATCTTTCTGCAATTCAATACGTTCTGCAGAAGGGATCAACATAACACCAGATGAGCAAAATTAAGTCCAAGGTACCAGAATATCTTTAGTCATCATAGTCAACCAATAGACTCTCAACATCGAAGTCATAAGAAAAAATCCTCCAATCACCCACAAGAGGTCACGTTGTAAACTAGAATATCCAGGTTCAAACATTAGACTAAATAAGGTATCTTCTGTTCAATCACACCGACATACTAATTTTTACACCCTTACAAGAAAAATTAACTTTGTGGAGTCCTCAATATTAATCGGACTCCAACAAAATACGAAGATTGACAAAGGTTTGAGAATCTCATGAATGGTTTCTAGAAAAACTGAAGCTTCTATTGCAGGCTGCAGCTAATAATTTCCATTGTTTCTCACAATCAGTCCCAACTATTTAACTAAGAATGTATCTTTCTAAAAAAAGAAACAGAACACAAGATATACGATAGCATACCTCTCTCCAACTGTTGAACACGAGCAACCATCGATTCATAATTGGGATTCTGATCCATGGCTGAAAAACAGAGGTTCAGCAAAATATACTAAATTAAACACACAAACTAAACCTGCAACCCCCACATATATGACTTAAACACCAAAATTATAAAGAAAACATAAAGAGTGCAGCTTTAATTGAAGCCCAATTCAAGTCCTGGCTGGGAACTTAAATTATCCAAACAACTAACATTTTCAACGAAATTTTAGGTTCTTCACGAATTTAAACTTTTTCAAGAAAATTCAACCAATATCTGTTTCAAGAAAATAAACAAGCAGCACAAACAAAAAATTGAAATATGACAAAACCATAAAATAATCACCGGGAAATCAAATTTTTGATTCGGAGCTCTGGAACCGGGCGTGTGTAATTCGATTCCTTGGAGCCCGAATGAGGAGGCGGAATAATGATTGTGTCCTCTCTGTATGTTAACAATTTAATCAATTTCACAGACATAAAATCTTTTTCTGAAATGTTAGTAGGAATTTTATGTAATTTCTTGAGTTGGACAAGGAGAGGTTGGTGAGATAGAATCAGAGATCTTTTACGTTTATACGGATAAAAACATTGTTTGCCGAAGATTCAAAAATCACAATTTGATTCTTTTTTATTTTCGGTCATTTGAATTCTATTACTTCTCTACTAATATTGCCGCTTCCCTATCTCTTGATGTGTACAAATGTAGTAACAATATCCGCTATTTCTTTTTTAGTCCGTTCCATAAGAGTCCGTTCCATAAGAATGTGGATTTTTCAATTTTATAAACTCATTTCTCTTTAATAAAGTGGGACCAATTCACCACTATCAATACTTTAATTACTTTTTCTCTCTACCTCTCTCTTATTTTACCAATTTTACGTTAAAACTCATGCCGAACCCAAAGTACATATTCTTTGGGGATGGAGGGAGTATTTGATAAGTATAGAAACAAAATAATATTGTTATATTAATATATAGAAAACTTTTTTCAGAAAATGAAATTTGACATCTTTTACGAAATAAACTAAAGAAGAAAGTGTGACCTCTATTATGGGACGGGAGGAGTATATATTATTTATTAGGGATAGGAATAAAATAAATTCTAATTTTAGGAGTATTAAAATTAAAGTCAAATATGAACTATTAGATAAAAAAAATAGATGATGAGATTTAGAGCATCCGCAACGCGTCTCGTTGCCATCTCTATCTCGTCTCGATGAGACGAGACAGCGTTGCAGCCCCGCGTCTCGGCGAGCGTCTCGTCCCAACGAGACGGATGACGCGCCAGCGCCACGCGCCAGCGCCACGTGGCGCGCGCTGGCGCTAGGCGTGACGCCCACTCGCCGGCCCGCGAGTGGGCGACGTCATTGCTGACGCAATAAATCATTTTTTTTAAAAAAAATCGATTTTAATAAAAAAAATAAATAAATAAAATAAAAAACGGTCATTTTAAAAAAATATATTTTTTCTTTTTTTACTCTATAAATACTTCTCTTTCGTCATCATTATACACACAAACACACATCTATTCTTCTCAAATCATCTTCATTTCCTCTCCAATTTTCATCTCACCTCTCCAATTTTCATCTAAAAAATGTCCGGCGACGGAAACGAGGACGGCTCCGGCGGATATGACTTGAACGCGTTTGGCGATTGGGGGGGCATGTACAATGTCTTGGGTGGTTCCGGTTACGGTTCGTCGACGCTGGGCACCCAAAGCTCGTCGACGCCGGCGTAGTACCAACCACCATATTTTGATGTGGATGCATACTCTCGTCCCTCCGCCCCGAGGTATTCGCAGGGATTATCCCAAATTAGGGAGGATTATCCGGATAAACCCAATTCGGAAGGAGGACGAGGCGGTGGAAGGTCCCGGGGTCGCGCATTCGACGCCGTGGAGGAAGAGGAGGATATAGGCCGTCATCCATACAGCCGGGCGGACACGATGACTCTGTTCAACGCTTGGGTCAGCGTCTCGTACGATCTCATCGTCGGGAATCAATAAACCCGCAAGTGTTTTTGGGAAAAGGTCACTGCCGCCTACAACAAGAACAAGCTGGCTCGGTCCCGCCGCCGCACCCTGAAGATGCTCCGCAGTCATTTTGACCGCGTCGACAGAGATGTCAAAAATTTTTGCGACATCTACAAGACTGAAGCAGCTCAATACCAAAGTGGAGCCGACATTATGAGAGCGGCTTTGTGAGTCTTCTTTGACGACAACGGCAAAGAATTCAAACATGTCGATATTTGGGAGGCCGTCAAAGACGTTGAAAGGTGGGTCGGCCGTGTCTAGTCCAGCCAGGGCTCGAGCTCGAAGCTTACGAAGCACACGGCGGGTGGCCAATACTCGTCTAGTGATGGCGGGTCAGACAGCGCCTCACAAGAGGTTGACGGCACAGCCACCGATGCAGGGGGCTCCTCCCGTGGGCGCCGTCGGCCGCAAGGGACCAAGGCGGCGAAGGGGGCTAGAGGGAGGAGGGGCTGAGGCGAATCAAGCCAGGCGGGCTCGGGCTTGGTCTCGGGCCCGAACACCCTATTGTCCATGTACTTGACTGCCACGATGGCGGACACTTCCCGCATGACGCCTCCACAATATCAAGTCCATCTTGCGGGAATTTAGTATATGGCAAGACAAATTGGTATTCCGCCTCCAGGTAGCTTGAGTGCACCGCCACCGCCTTCGGGGGATGATTCGCCGGCGGAATAGTTTTTTTAATTTCTATAAAATTGTATTTTAAATTATGTCTTTTTTTTATTTATTTTGCCACAAATTTAATTATGTATTTTTTTTAGGATTTTAAGTTGTAATTTTATTTTATTTAATGAAGTGTGTTTTTATTAATTGAATTTGTTGGAAATAAAAATAAAAAATGAAATTGAATGAATAGTTAAGGGATGAGATGCATAAGAGACGGATAAGAGATAGAGGGTTGCAGATGTTGTCTCTTAGTTAAGAGATGGAGTGAAAAGTACAGTGGGGCCCATGAATAGTTAAGAGATGAGACGGTTAAGAGACGGTGTTGCGGATGGCCTTAGGATTTTCACTCAGCATTAGTTACATGTGAAAACAGCATTAAGGGGTAAAATGATCTGATTGATAATTGTATCATATAGGGATATTGGTCCCTAAAATTATGAACTTTGGTCAAAATTTGGTATTTCCCACGAACTTTAAATTTAGCATAGAATATCACAAACTTTGCACTTTGTTTGGTATTTCCCACGGCATGTCTATCACCATATTTGACTAACTTGTGAGGCTTTTTTTTTTATCATACTTGACACAATGAAATCAATGTGTTTTTCTACGTAACTTTTTTTTATCATATTTGTTATGAATTTAAAAAGTGATTTAAAATATCATAAAACGTATCACGGTTGTCCACGTAATAAGATTTTGATGAAAATATCTTATTTGGATATGTTTGAGAAATACCAAACAAAGTGTAAAGTTTGTGATATTCTACGCCAATTTTAAAGTTTGTGGGAAATATCAAATTTTGGCCAAAGTTTATGGTTTTAGTGACCAATATCCCTATTATATATACATATAATTTGAAAATACACTCATTTTATTGGCATTATATGAACTGCTCTTAGAGCATTACATACACTGTACGTAGAACATTGCATGTTCTGTTACATATAGAACACAATTGTGTAAAAAATCATGGATTAAAATATGTCCGGTCAATAGATTTTGACCAAATAATAAATGTGACGAGACATTTAATTTTGTGAAATTAAATGACATATCGTCGATCTACATTTTACGTAGATAAATGTAGTATATTCACTTTCTCAAATCCGATTTCCAGTGAGTGAGAAATAGTGGATTAAAGTTGGACATAATTAGCTTTTAATTAAAGCTTGTAGTTGGAGCTTAGGGAATAATTAACTAGTGTTAATTATCCCACATTGGAGGATTAACACATCTTTTAATGTGTATAAATTAAGTGACTTTATGTTACTTAATAATTATAGTGGACCAAGATGGGTGAAAGAGCCCACACGCGCGCACACGCGCGCGCCGCCGCAGCCGCCCGCCCAAGCCCGTGCTCGTGCTCGTGGTCGCGGGCCTTGGGCCCGGGCCCGATCTCGATCTTGGCAATTGGTCTTTGGGTGGTCTTTGGGCTTGGTGTTTGGCCCAAACTTTCTTTTTAGACCTCCGTCGAGTCAGCAATCCAAGTGGCTTGACACGTCGTCAAGCGAGGCACAGTCACGGCTGCCACGTGAGAAATCCACACGCTCCACACACGGATGGCACACTCCTGCCACACGCTCGTAACCGTCGGCGGTTACGGATCTGCCATGATGAGCCTTCATGGCTTGGTTGACCCTGCCATGATCTAGCCATTCCACTGCATTAGCTACTACATCATTCACAAGCATTACAACATAAGCTCTCTCCCTCTCTGCATTGTCTTTCTGTCGAAGCTCTGCCCTCTCCTCCATCCAGTTCGCCGGAGCTCTGCTGATTGCGGTGCTGCATCAATAGAGACGTAGCCGTTTTACCTTTGGGGACGACACGCCAAACCGAAGAGCACTACCGGGGCGTATCTCGTCTTGCGGGAAGAGGCCTCCTCGACTCGGCTTAAACATTATTCACGGTTACTGTTTCGTTTTTGCATTTGTAATCTCATTCTAGTTCAGTTTTCTCTTTTGTATTCCTTCTTTTGGGTTGTATTACGCCCGGCTTTTATCTCTTGTAATCCCCAGAAACCAAACAAATTATTCAACCAAACACCGGACCTCACGAGTCAACACAGAAGTTGCCTGCCTCTTCAAGAGGAACCTCGCTCAAATCTCATAGAGAAAGAGAAGAAAACGATCAGAGAGAGAGAGAAAGAAAGTTGTAGAGAAGGAGGAGAAAAGAAAACCCTAATATGAGGTGAGAGAGAGTGTGAATAGAATGAGAGAGCCAAAGAGTTAGATAGAGTAAGCAACTCACAGAAGAAACACAAACTCAATCGGACGGCTCTTGCTTGTGATCCTCGTGGAGGCCATGCAGCGTAACCACAGGGCCAACACAAAACATCTTGGGCCAGTCAGTTACTGCTTCTGCCTCAGCTACTGCAGCCTTAGCCTTTCTCTTCAGCTGCAGCGGCTTCTTGTGGAGTCATACTTCGCCATAAATGTAATTGTGCTTCAATTTAGGCAGTAGGTCCAGCTTGTTCAATAACTTTCAGCATCTCATTACCTTCTGCATAACACATGGAAAACATTTACATAGATATGAAAATTGACAAAGCCAAGGTTTGTGAATCTGTTTAATTCGTCAAAAATAGAAACTCTTGAACACAAAGACACACGAATGCATACCTCTCTCCAACTCTTGAACACGAGCAACCATCGATTCATAATCGGGATTCTGATCCATGGCTGACAGACAAAATTAAACACGCAAACTTCAATATACAGTATGACTTAAACACCAAAATTACAAACAAAAACATAAAGATTGCAACTTCAATCCAAGTCCAACTTAAAATATCCAATTTAGCTTCTTTTGGAATTAGAAAAACTTTTTCAAGAAAATTCAAACAATATCTTTTTCAAGAAGCACAAACGATATTTTTTAATAATTACCGGGCGTCTGTGAATGAGGAGGCGGCATAAAATCGGACATCAAATATTGTCTTGTCTTCTGAAATTTTATGTTAACTAGGGTAATGTATAAAATCGGAGATCTCAAACAATTTTGAATCAACTTCCATATTTTGAATATTTTTTATTCTTATAAATTCAACATGACTTTTTAAATATGGCAGTTCAAAGTTCAAAAAGAATCAGCTTTTATAATTCGAGTCAAAAAAATGTAGTTTAATGTGGTACAAATTAATTAGCCTGTATAAATTAGAGTTCCCTAAATTCGTACTATATTTATTTGCTTTTATAGTTTGAAGAATAAGTAAATAGAAAGATATTTTGATATTTTGTCATTCCATCTATTAAGATTTCCTTCTAGTTTTGTTCTTTTAAGTTTTATTGTTATTATATTTAGAATTTTATTTGCCTATATAAAAAGTCTCATTATTGGACTAAAAAGATTCATCTTGGAATATTAATATTACTATGAACACAGAAATATCATCACAATTACAAGTATTATATTGATATACTAGTATGAGAGCGTCTCATAGGCGACTGCATACGTGGGAAGTGAATCATAAATTTTCTCCTATTGAATATTTTTTTTAATACCACTATTCCCTAAACCTTTGTTTCCATATTATTCTGATATTAAGGCAACTGAGACTATGAGAGTCCAAAACTTTAAATCTTTCTACAAAAATCTGGTTGCCATCTTCGCTATTCCGTTCCTATATTCTACCTTCCCACTCTTATCTGCAAATTCTCCCTTTTCTGTGAATTTCTTGAATACTCCTACAATTTTTTCTACAACTCTTAACGGTTTAGATTGAAAGTTGGACTGTTATTATCATAGATGTGATCGCAAATTTGATATTATATGTCGAGGGGAATGAACCATTTCAAAACGAGTTCAATTTGTATATGAATGTTTGTCTGCAAAGATCATTTTGAAAAAAATTTAAATCTGCGACAAATTTTTCATTATATTTTAGGAAGAATTAGTAGAAACTTTGTGAAAATTACCAGCGAAATTTCGTTGAAATATGCTGAGTAATTCTAATTGAATTGAAATTGTGGGAAGCTTTGATCCATGCCATGGTGAAAAAAACCTCATTCCGAAGGTTGAAGACGAACAATGGGTAAGAGTAAGCATGCACACGGTTCGAAAACCGCAGGTTCCGGTTCGGAACCGGCGGTTCACGGTTCAAGATTTCCATGAACCTGAACCGGCCCGCCAAAATCCCTGGCGGTTCCGGCGACGGTTCAAAACTGTCGGTTTTTGGCCGAAACCGATCGTTTTAGTATTTATTTCAACGAGACTACAAGTCACAACTTATAAGTTTACAATTTACACTTAATGTTGGACTTGAGCCTTTGGGTTGAAAATATAGTGTATTGGATGATTCCCTTTTATAGCTACATGTTCTTTGATGTGTTGCTCTTTCTTTCAATGTGGAATAAAACTCCTTATTTATAACTACATGATACATCTCCATCATCTTTGTTTATATTAGTTTATATCTTGACTATCTTCTATTATTATAACTTAACAACAAATATAATTACATAACATATTATTCTTTAATTCTTTATCATTATCAATTTGTTTGTGTATAAGTTTATGTGTATGTTAACTAATAAATACCATTATACACATTAAGAGAATAATTATTATATAAATTGTATTAATCTAGCGATAACTATAATATGAATAATTATTTATCTATATACATCATATTACTCAATAAGTGTTTATTCTTATCTATCAAGAATATATTCACAAATAATAATTTTATTTATATAAATTATACTACTACATCTATTAGAATAACAACTATTATACAAAATCATACTATTAGTCTACTACTAATATATAAATATATAAACTATATTATACCACTAAACAAATCATTCTTTAGTTATCTATTTTTATCATTATTATACCAATTATATTAATTGTTATTTTTTTCACATTTTAATCAATATATTGAGAAAAATTAGCAACATACTTACATTTAAATCCAATTATTTGAACACGTCCAAATTCTATAAATATACAAATTATTAGCAACATGCAACATTCAAATTTAATTAAACTATTCTAGTTGATGTTATTATTATCTATAAATTTGTCTTAGAAAAAGAATCATAACAAAAATAAAGATAAAGTTAGTGAATAATAAAATATAGTAAAAAATAAAGAAAAGTATAAAACAAAAGAAAGTTTTGTATCCCACATTGGAAAAAGGTGAATGACTGATCTAAACATGTAGTTATAAAAGAAACTTCAACATAGTTTGTCCCACATTGAAAGTGAGACAAAAAATATTCAAGGATGTCTCTATAAAAGAGAAACAACCTAGAATGGTTTCATAAATTCGCAAGCCCATCAAATATATATGGGCTATTATGAATTTCTTGTATTCATTTATTTGTAAAAATTGTTTTTAAATATAAAAATCAATTTTTATAAATAAAAATATAATTTTTTAAAATTTCGGTTGAACCGGTGGTTCGAAACCGGTGGTTCCGATTTCGCATTTCATTGAACCTGAATCAGATCGTGTGAACCGTCGTGCCGGTTCCGGTTTATGAACCGGCGGTTAACCGCCGGTCCGATTCGGTTTGTGCATGCGTAGGTAAGAGAATTGATGGTCCCACCACTACCACAATTTGTGGAAGTATCACATTTTAGAGAGAGAATATTAATTTAGCCTTAAATTTAACACGTCGCTTATGAATAACTTGCCACGTATGGTCCCACCAATATTAGATTTGTTGAAATTAAGCTGATTATCGAAATACACGAAAACTCAAATAAAAATTCTTAAATTTCAACATTCATCATCCAAACATATGCAATTGAGATCTCCTTATAATCTCTATAATATTACCTTCAATTTAATACTTCATCTTATACTTTGGTCTCTCTCTATTTTAACTACAATATTAAATATATTATTTTATCCTCTCTCCACTTTAACCATTAAACATTAACAAATGACAAGTGGGACAGAGAGATTATATTCTTTGCGAAAAATAAGTAAATTCAAAAAAGTTATAAGAATTTAAAGTTTTGTGATGATTTACAGGAGAAAGAAAGTGATTAGTCTAGTCTCTTTTCAATTTATTTTATAATTTTATAATTTTAAAATATAATCTACTTAACATTATTTTAACTATTAAATCTTAAAATGTAATCGCTAAATTTAGCCTTAGTTATTATTTGAGATCTAGTTATTTCTCTAACTGGCAGCATAAGTATTGCATCTCTATACTTAATGAGTCAATACCATACAAATAATAAACTAATCGCGTCATATGACTCTGTTACGATCTTACCCCGTGACTTCCCAATCTCGATCGCAACTCAACACCAAAACAACCAATTCACAATAGCAAACAATAAACACACAATAATTGGAATGAATCAATCGATAGGAATTGTATTTAACGTAATCAAAGAGGAATGCAGTACAATACGTAAGAAATGAACGATAGAAATGCCTTAGATCCACGATCCTAGCATCATGAACAATCACACAACATAACATGCTTTGAAGAAGGCTGTGGTCCCTTTTATACTCAACTCGCCACCTCAACACGCTAGCTCGGATGAAACATGTGCTCTTATTTGATCCATCTCAGCTGATTTAATATCTAGTAGGCCATATGTATCACATAACGCACGATATCGCATGTAGCACGGTTGCATGCATGTATGAATAGAGCATCGATGGTCATGCATGCAACAAAGCCCTCCCCTTAAGGTTCCTTGTCCTCAAGGAATCAAGGAAATCTTTCTTTGATAACATCTGCGAATTCCCAAGAAGCATCGGCCGGAGACTTGCCTGCCCAGTGTATCAGCCACTTCGTAGCTGCTTGATTGTGCCGCTTCACCATTTTTCGGTCCAAGATTGCTTGTGGTACCGCATCATTGATATGAGAAACATAAGGAAGATCAGCTACTGGCCTAGAAGGTTGTGTGCCTGACTTCAATAGAGAGACATGGAACACATCATGGATAGTAGCCGAAGAAGGCAAATTGAGCTTATATGTAACCTTACCAATCCTGTCCACGACTTGATAGGGTCCAAAATATTTTGGCTCAAACTTGTGATGTTGCCCTCTTATGGACCTCTGTCTGTAGTCTTGTAGTTTCAACCACACCCAATCACCCACAGCATACTCCTTATCACTTCGATGTTGATAAGCTTGCTTCTTCATTCTGTCAGCAGCTTTAGATATATTTCGCTTGAGGATAGCTATCATTTCCTCTCTATCTCGAAGAGCAATATCCACAGCTTCCACAACTGAATGCCCAGGCAGATAGGGAACATGTAGTGGAGGGGCATAGCCGTATAGAGCTTCAAATGGAGTCATTCTGATACTGAAATGGAATGAGGTATTATACCAGTATTTATTCAGCTAGTCCCAACCACTATGCCCAAGAGTGGGACTTCTCTCCTATAGTGCACCTTAAGTAGCACTGCAGACACTTGTTGACAACTTCGGATTGACCATCTGTTTCTGGATGGTAGGAAGTAGAGTAAAGTAGATCCACACCCAACAAGGTCAAGAATTCCTTCCAAAAGGATCCTATAAATATTGCTCCTCTGTCACTCACCACCTTAACTGGCATCCCATGAAGTTTAAAAACAGAATCCAAGAAAATTTCAGCTACTTTCTTGGCAGTAAAGGGGTGTGATAATGCCATGAAATGAGCATATTTGCTCAATCTATCAACCACTACCAATATAGTATCCTTTCCTTGAGAGTTTGGATGTACCTCAATAAAGTCCATGGTTAAATCAGTGAATATAACAGCAGGCATTGGTAAGGGTTGTAATAAACTAGCAGGGGAAGAGTTACCTAGTTTATATTTCTGACAAGTAACACAAACCCTCACAAATTCCTTGATCTCTTTCCTCAGATTGGGCCAGTACAATAGAGAAGAAATCCTTTTGTAAGTGTCCAAAACTCCAGAATGGTCAGCTAGAGCACATTCATGAAAAATAGACAAAATTTAAGCCTTCAGCTGTAAATCATTCCCAACCACCAACTTGCCATTTCACCTTAGCTCCCCTTTACTCCAACTAAATTTAGGATGAGAATTTCCATTATGCTGTTTTTCTTTCAATATCTGTTGTATCTGCAAATCATTCTCCCAATAAGCCTTAATCTTTGCTATCAATTCCAGAGGAATCACAAAAGAGGTCAAAGCATATGTCATCACTTCAGGCGCTCTAGATAACATCAGGTGTTGAGTTATCAATACCCTTCTTGTACCTGATTTCATAGTCAAAGTGCATAAGCTTAGTCATCCAAACTTGTTGAGTAGGTGTTGTTAACTTCTGTTCTACTAGATACTTCAGGCTCTGATGGTCAGTTAGGATGACAAACTTTTTACTCTGGAGATAATGGTACCACTTCTTCACTGCCATCAAGATTGCCATCAACTCTTTCTCATATACAGATAAGGCTTTGTATTTTGGAGATAGTGACTTACTGATGAAGGCTATATGATGTTTTTCCTGCATTAAAACGACTCCAATCCCCACTCTAGAAGCATCTGTTTCAACCACAAATTCTTTTGTGAAATCAGGTAAGGCAAGCACAGGGGTTGTGATCATAGCCACTTTCAATTTTTCAAAAGCTTCCTAAGCTTCGTTTGTCCATTTGAACACAACATTTTTCATTACTTCTATCAGTGGCCGAGCCATCACCCCATAATTATACACAAATCTCCTGTAGTACCCTATTAGCCCCAAGAAACTTCTGATGTGCTTGGTAGTTTAGGGCTGAGGCCAATTCCTTACAGCCTCAATTTTCCCCTCATCAGTTGCAACCCCCTCTTCAGATATAACATGTCCCAGATACTCTATCTTCTTACATCCAAAGTTACATTTAGACCTCTTAGCTAGAAGGCAATGCTTCTTCATAATCTCCATCACCATAGTCAGGTGTTGTTCATGCTCCTCTTTACTTGTACTATATATTAAATATCATCGAAAAAGACCAAGACAAATTTCCTCAACTGCTCTCTGAAAACCGTGTTCATTAAATTTTGAAAGGTGGCAGGAGCATTAGTTAAACCAAATGGCATGAATAAAAATTCATAGTGACCCGAGTGTGTTTTGAAGGCAGTTTTATGTACATCCTCCGGCCTCATCCTTACTTGCCAATACCCAGAACGCAAGTCTATTTTGGAAAACCAAGCAGCCATTCCCAACTCATCAAGTAGCTCCTCTATGACTGGTATAGGATACTTATCTTTCACCGTGATTGCATTCAAAGCCCGGTAATCAACACACATTCTCCAAGATAAGTCCTTCTTCTTGACTAGGACTATGGGACTAGCAAAAGAACTCTCACTATGCCTTATAACCCCTGCCTCTAACATCTCTGCAATCATGGTTTCAATCACATCCTTTTGTTGCGAAGCATACTTATAGGGCCTTATATTGTCTGCTTCTGTTCCCCCTTTCAAAACAATTTTGTGATCTTTCTCACTCTGAGGTGGTAGCCGTTTTGGTTCTTCAAAAAGCTCTTTATACTTATCTAAAATCAGATTGAGGTCTGGCCATAACTCCACAACACTGGCCTTGCAGCAGCTACCAAAATTTTCTTCGACAGAGGGCATCCACTGATTGTTTTTTCTTTCATCTCCATCTGCTTCATGTTGATTCAAGACATGCAAACAATGAAGTTGCTCAGTTTTTGGTGACCACAATTCCCCTTGCAACTTCATTTCCACTCCATCCACTTCAAAAATCATACTGAGTTTGTTAAAATTCCACTTAATTTCACCCAAGGTGGACATCCATTCTCCCCCAATATAAGATCATAAGTCTCCAAATCGATAATGTAGACTTCAGTTTGAAATAATGAGCCTTGCATTTCCCATTCTAAGTTGTTACACTTTTGATTACACTGTAAGATCTACCCATTGGCTACCTCAACAACCTTAGAACTGGCTGGAATGAGCTCACAACTGATCTTCTTAGCCATCTTAGAACTCAAGAAATTATGGGTGTTGCATGTATCTATTAGCACCTTAAGAGCTTTTTTTCTGACAATTTCCTCTGATCCTCATTACTTGAGGTCCATCTTTCCCTCAAACTCCATGTAGAGACAATTGGAGATCAACTCCTTCTTCCCATTCTCCTCTGCCTCTTCCCCATTCTCCTCTGGTTCCTCACTCCTTATTACCTCCCCCATTTCTATCAAGTGTATCACACAAGACTTTCGTTTAGAGCATTGAATCCTCTCATACCTACTAATTGATGGAACAACTCATCAAACGCATCCATGTAATCCTGCAACGTCCCCTTTTGCTTGAGATTTCGCAGATCTGCTAGAGGATCTTCGTATGCGTGAGCTCCAAATCAAGCTGCCAAGGAAGAAATGTAGCACGCCCAATCCGCATAAGCCATATCCCCATGCAAGCTCTCAAATCCCCGGTGCCATTGCAAAGCTCTTCCTTCGAGATGGATCGCCGCTACTCTCACTCGCTCCTCCTCCGGCACTTTCACCACCTGAAAAAAATATTATGCTCTCATTACCCAGCCTTCAAATCCATCTCCATCAAACTTAATAAATTCATAGCGTGTGGATCTCCAATCATTCCTCCCTTCACCTGAACCTCCTCCGCTATTGCCTTCTCCATTTTCCATCGCCGATTTGTTTTTCTGGTTCTGTAAATTGATCGTAGAGATTGCCTGCGCCAACTCATCAATCCTCCCCCTTGAGTTTGCATCACCTGCCCCACCGGTTCACCCATCCTTTGCTCCATCATTTCAATTACGTTTTTCTCCATCTCGACACCACGAGTCACCGCTCCGACGTCCGGAGACCGAAGGCTCTGAATACCACTTGTTACGATCTTACCCCGTGACTTCCCAATCTCGATCGCAACTCAACACCAAAACAAACAATTCACAATAACAAACAATGAACACACAATAATTGGAACGAATCAACCGATATGAATTGCATTTAACATAATCAAAGAGGAATGCAGTACAATATGTAAGAAATGAAAGATAGAAATGCCTTAGATCCACGATCCTAGCATCATGAACAATCACACAACATAACATGCTTTGAAGAAGGCTGTGGTCCCTTTTATACTCTGTCCTTCACGCGTTTCATGCGCTACCTTCGCCACCTCAGCACGCTAGCTCGGATGAGGCATGTGCTCTTATTTGATCCATCTCAGCTTATTTAATATCTAGTAGGCCACATGTATCGCATCACGCACGATATCGCATGTAGCACGGTTGCATGCATGCATGAATAGAGCATCGATGGTCATGCATGCAATAGACTCATCAAAATTCTGTTCTAAATTTTAAGTAAACAAACAATCTTCAAATCGTAGTCGAATTATATTCGCTCCACCATACTTTTATAATTAGCCTTATTATTGTTAATACATTCATACAACAACAGAGGACATACTGCAGTCTGCTACAATCGCCCATAAATCTACCATCTTAAGCTATTTAAAGAAACATCTCTCTTTTCATTTTTTCCCAGCAAACGTCTCTCATCCACTAATTTAACAATAGAATGAATAAACATACAGCTAGGGATATCAATTTAGCCCGCAACCCGTGGGCTGGCCCGAATAGCCCGCCAAATTTATAGGGTTAGGGCTAAAAATTTCCAGCCCGATTAGCCCGCACCCGAGTAACCCGCAACCCGTTAAGGCCAGACCCGAAAACTCGATGGGCTGGCCCGAAAACCCGATAAAATTTCTATTGTTTTATTTGTTTGACTCTAATTCGACACTTCATTGATTATTTTATAATATAGATTACTGAAAAAATAACTTTCCATTTTATATATTAAATATATAAATTATATATTAAATTTTTATTAATATAATAATAGATAAATGAATTAGAAACTTCAATTTCACTAAAAAAATATGTTTAAATTTCTAAACATGCTGTAAAATTTCTTAATTTCTTAATATTTATGTTTTATTTTGCATAAATCTCAAATATTAGTATTTGATCATATTTATGTTTGAGTTTAAGCATATATCTCAAATTTATCATAATTAAATATTTTACATTTTATAAATATAACTAATTTTCACTATTATTTATTGGATTGATCGCATGTTATTTTTATCGGTAGCAACCCGATTAACCCGATGGGTCAGCCCGAAACCCGAGCTTTTAGGGTTAGGGTTGAATTTTTATAACCCGGAAAAATACAATCCGATTAGCCCGCACCCGATTGACCCGCAACCCGAATAGGGTTGGCACGAAACCCTGTGAGCTGGCCCGATTGACATCTCTACATACAGCATCACCCTAAAAAATGGTGACAGCGTCAGGCTGGCCTGGGAACACCTCCTCCTCCCTCATATTATAGGCTAAATATCTGGTTGCTATATTTACATGAAAGATCTCATGTCCATGGAAGACATTTAACCAAGTTTTGTTCGAGAGGAACTGTAAGCGGCTAGTGATCAGATTAAACCCCATCACGCAGGAATCATCTGTACATTCTTCTGTCAAGAACAAAATAAATAATGTGAGATGCAAAGAAAGACAAAGTGGAACAAACTTAATCCATCACACCACACGAATGGTAAATAAGTGTACAAAAGTAACAATCTGTCCACCCCAATTACCAGACTAAGGGTCATAGTGCAACAATAACACAAGTTACAAAACAGCATAACTCTTCTTCTTTTTCTTCATCTGAGAGTTAGATTAGTGTTGGTGACCGCAAACAGAGGTTCGTTAATTATCTTTACCAGTCAATGACTCGGCATATGCTATGTCCACACAGTTCCATCTAGATTAGTTAAGAAAATCCATGTCCTTAAAGAAACAGAAAAATGTTTATTTTCATTTCAAGATTTTTTAAAGCTCTGTTGTTGCATGAATTTATGATCCACAAGGATTTCTACAAACTTGTAGCAAGCAAACATGCAATTGTTGAGGAATTAAACAAGAATGTCATTAAGATCTCACCATGTCGGGGGTGTTTCTTCCTTTCAGTGTCTTCAATGCTGCCTCTGCAAAAGCCTGGGCTGCTTCTGCATCAGCTTCTGCAGCCTCAGCCTCATGAGCTGCCTCTTCAGCTTCAGCCATTGCGGCTTCGGCATCAGCAACTGCTTGGGCAGCAGCTGCTGCAGCTTCTTGTGGAGTCATACTCCTCATCTTGGCTAACTCTACATCAATCTGAGATTTTGTGATATGACTAATGTCATAATGGCCAATTCTTGGAAACATCTTGTGTCTTCCTTCCACATAAATGGATGGATTCCTTCTTCGTTCAGATAATGTAGAGGCTCCGGCTATTTTATACTTGCGTTTCATCTGCAGAAGAAACGACCTCAAAGTTTCAGTCAACTTACAGCAGTTCAGCTAAATTAAGATTTCTAGAAGTTGATTGTATGTAATATTCAGAAATAGAAGGGGAGGGTGAAAAAAATTGGAGATATTAAGAGACAATGACCTTGATAAGTTTCCCAGTTGCAGCCATATGCTTCAACTTTGCAGACAATATTCTCTTAAAGTTTGGAGGTGCCCAGTATTGATCCTAGGGAAAAAAGAAACTAGTACTGAGATTAGATGAAGATGGAGAATATAAACTCAGCAACTGTAGTTTCCAATCAGTTCTCCAAGGCAAGAACAAAGCCATGAGGTATTAGGTGAAAAATAAATGCATGCAAGCGTACCATCAGAACTGCTGCACCCCCAAACATCAATTTAATGTTGCAAATAATAAAAAGTACCAGCAAGTAACAAGAATATGCTGGAATAATTTAAGTGGAACAAATACAACAAGGAAACAAAAGAGTAATGATACATCTATTCTATTGTTTCTGGGAGAAAACAAAAGCAGTTCGAGGGCACAAGAATTGCTATGTTAGGTTGTGAATTTCAAAAATATAATGGCAGTGTTTATCTATTCTATCAAACAATTTATCCCTTTAAGCATATACTACGCACAGCTATATTTATTACTGAATATTAAATCTACTCACTACAGATCACAATCCAACCAAACCCATACTCTCTTCTTCATCCCCTAAAAATAGACACTTTGGGGATGACACAAGTTCTAATGCGAAACTAGTAAAAGTAAAAGGTAGTTGAAGTAGTGTCGTAGCGTAATGTATGGCGAAAAAGTTTCCAAAATTAAAAGTGGACTAATATTGGTGGATGGTGGTGGACAGATCAAAATGGCAAAAGGGGACTATTTTTTACGGACGGAGAGAGTATTATTTTCCCAATATATTCTACTAATTGTGTAAGAAATAGAGTGAGCACATAACCACACTCATGCAATAAAATCTATAGATTGTCTCCGAGCCGCATGAGGACCCCTATAGTTACTAATCATAAACAAATGGATATCAGCCAACTAAGCAGTAAAGAACAGAATGAATGAATTTGATAGATATTCACCCTGATAGGTGCAGCCAATCAGTAAAGCACAGAAAGAATATATTTAAAAGAAATTCACTGAATATTTTTATCTGCGCCAATATATATAGGTTGAAAAAAATTGCATTTTCACCAAAATAAGTCTAAGGAGGAGATGACAAGAATGTGGTGACGAAATATACTACCCTCTTGTATTATAGAATGCACTTTGGGTCAATGTGAATATGGTGTTGGAGTATGGAGCCTGAATGTAATAAACACAAGAGCCTGATTGCAGTGCCAAACTTTTTGGGTCCATGTTTCTGGCCCAGATGGAATCCTAATGGGATTAGGATTAGGACTTGGTTGCTACAGCATATAATGGTTGTTTCCCTATGTATTTTGTATATGAGAATCATATAGTTACGATTTATGAACTGGGAAGCAGTTCTCTTGTGTTCTTTATTGGTTTTTTCATGGTTGTGTGCGCGTCATTCCCAACACATAGGTTAATAGCAAAGTGCATACAGATAAGCTGCAAGTCTGCATCAACCAAAAGAAAATTTCATGACATAGTAAAAAAATAAAAATATCACCTCTATATATGCAGCTATTGATGTCTTGTTAGAGCCACCAGGCTCCCTGAAGTTGCTTATCGCCTCCAATATGAGATTGTCCAACCTTCAGTCATAGAAAACATAAACATCCACTGTCAGTTGATCCCTGACATTTAAAACAGAACTGCTCTAAAGTTACTAGAAACAAACGCAGTAAGTAAGGATGTCCAAATCACAGGCATGGTGCATAGAGAACTACCTATCAAATGGGTAAGTGCTAAGTACACTGTTAGTCGACAGTGCAACTTAAGAAGCTTGCTCGTTAACAAAATACAGGTGGCAGAATCTTTTGCCATTTTATATGGACATAAGTCAAAAAAGGATAGTCGTATATAACTAGTTAGAAGTAAAAGATTTTAATCCAACTCATCTACATGCCCAAATGTAAATCAAACATAAAAAGGACGGACAAAAGAATGAGAATCTAAATAATTCACATACAGTTGTGACAGTGCCCTGTCAATTTTTTAGTAGGGATTTATAACTGAAAACTTGAAACATAAATGCATAACCTCATGATAGATCTCTTTGGCCCATCATTTGGTGAAGAACCTCCTGAAGGATCAAGAGACCTCGCATCTACTAGTTCGTCGTCACTTTGACTAAAAGTGGACAAAGCCATAGAGCTCTCTTCATGCTTGGGGGTAGGATGCATCCTTTTTAGAGATAACCTGGCCCTCTCCCTCGAGCCCCATCCATTTGTCATGACACTCATGTTCCTCCACTTGTCCTAACCAGCACTAGCATGAAATCAGAAACATCTAAACTTCTAAAACTCTAAAGCGAGTAAATTGCATAATAACAACAAAAGCATTGGGGGCAGAAAATTTTTACCTTCAGATCAACATTGGATCTCAGATAGAGAACTTCACTGAATTGTGGGTCCTTCAGGATGGTACGCCATTTCCCTGGCCCGTGTTTAAGGACTCCAGCTTTAAGAGCTGCTTCTTCCTCTGGAGTCCATTTTTGCTTAGGTGCCCCCATTATTTCTAATACTGACAGATTGCTAAAAACGAGATTAACTGCATACAAGGTTAAAGACCATTAAGCGGCTCAGCTTATCCCCAAAACCATTAATCAAGTTCACGAAGAGCAAGCAACTGCCCTATCCTATCATCTGGGGGGAGAGGGAAAACTACATCCTTAACAACAAACACATCCAATTAAAATACCCTGACCACACCCATCAAGTTCCACAAAATTTCACGGATCAAATCCAACTACAATCGCAGGTCGATTACCAAAACTCAATCGAAGCCAGAGGCGTTTTACAGGACACATTAAAATTAGGAATGGAGGAGCTGCAGAAGCGAAACCCTAACCCTATTTTAACAAGAGAAGTGGCAATATCTGGAAAAATTGGGTTCTATTGCAGCTGAAATGAATCAGTAAGCATCAAATATACAAGAAATATCACCTGAAGGCGGCAATTGCAACAGTGAATTAGAGATTTGACAATCAAAATCTCAAAACTCCCTTTATTTCAATACCCAAACTCGTCTGTGGGCGTGAATTAACGGTATTAGTACATCCGTTTGATGGAAGTTATCCTACAAAACTTTTTATAAATTAATTAATAATATCAAATTATCTTGGAAATGATTATTCTCTTTACCATAGGTGAGAAATAACTGGAAATTGAATATTCGATTTAAACTAAATCAAAATTTAAAATATAATTAATTTTTTTTTATATTTCGGGATTCGGTGATCCAAAAAAATAGAAAATATCAAATTTCATTTTAACACTACTCCATAATATAGTTAAAAAATCAAAGTCTATCGGTGTTTAATAGGAGTATTAAAGAATGTAATAATATTTAGATTTTTATAAAGATTGTAATTGGTTGTATATGTTAATTGGTTGATAGAATATGATTTTTGTTTTATTTATTAAAAGCTAATTTTCGTATTGTTGAACTTTTTTGTTTTTTTAATACACTACTCCCTCTGTCCACGAAAAATAGATAAGATTGTGAACGGCATGAGTTTTAATGTATAATTGCTAAATTAAGAGAGAGATAGGTAAAAGTAAGAGAGAGGCAGGGAGAAGGTAGTGGAATGAGTGTTAGTGGATTGTGGGGTCCACATTTAGAATGATGTGTATGGTAGTGGAATGAGTGTTAGTATTGGTTGAAAACTTTCATTTTTGAACTTTGTCTATTTTTCGTGGACGGGCCAAAATGACAAAACTTGTCTATTTTCGTGGACATAGGGAGTATTTATGAAATTTTGATTTTTTTCGGTTCGGATTTTGGTTTTTCGGATAATTTGGTTTTCATTTTGACGAAATTTTGATTTTCATTCGGTTTAGCCAAAAAACGAATCGAAAATCGAATACTCACTCCTACTGTTTGAGAGATTTCATAATTGAATTAAATTGGATTACCTTTCAGTTTTTAGGTTTAAATCAGACGGTCTTTCAAAATATGGAATCAGGCCATGCAAACTTTTCATTTTAAGGGACTGTTGCATTTTTCTTTGATTTTCTCTTCTTTTCTTATTATTTCTCTAAAAAATTATATGAATTGACCAAACTACCCAATATAAGATTTCTTTCTCAATCGATATTTTCATCTTCACTCTCTCTGTTGCTTTCTCCTAGAGAGAGTAGTGTTGTAAGGTGGGAAGGGTAACATGGCCGGTGTATGGTCAGTTGGCGGGAGAGAGCAATAGAGGAAGGGAAGTCAGAAGAGGAAAGATAGATTGAGAAAGAAAGAGAAAAAGAAGGATTGAGAAAGAAATCTTATTTTGGGTAGTTTGGTCAATTCATGTATTTTGTGAGAGAAATAATAAGAAAAAAAGCAATAATCCCCTAAAACGAAAAGTTCGTCCGATCCCATATTTTGAATGGTCATCCAATTTAATCCAAAACTAAAAGATTATTCAATTTAATACTCCCTCCATCCCAAGATAGTGAGCACAAACTTTTCGGCACGAGATTTAAGAAAATGTGGTTTTGTTAGTAAAGTGGAAAGTGAATAAAGTAAGAGAGTTAATAAAGTAGAGAGAAAAAGTAAGAGAAAGAATACCAAAAAAGGAAATGACTCACTTATCTTGGGACGTCCCAAAAAGAAATGTGAGTCGCTTATCTTGGAACGGAGGGAGTACCATTTTGAAATCTTCTCATTCTCTCTTTCCCAAGCTATTTGCTCCATATTTCATTTTTGCAATGTCACAAGCTATTTTACCGATTCTTTTTTTGGCAAAAATAGTGAGTTGGCATTCAAATTTTAATGAGCAGATAAAACATTATGTCTTGAAGGCCAACATCTGTGAGTCGAGAAAATATTCAGTGGTCATGATATACTAGTGGCAATGTGAATTGGTATGTTCTACCAATACATTTTAAACAAGTGGAAGTAAATAGGGCTCCACTTCTAAAGGAATATACTATAAATTATGAAATTGAAACCCTATTTATTTCCACTTGTCAAAAATATACTCCATCCGTCCCAAGATAAGTGAGCCAAAACTTTTCGGCACGGGATTTAAAAAAATGGAGTTTTATTAGTAAAGTGGAAAGTGAATAAAGTAAGAGAGTTAATAAGGTAGAGAGAAAAAGTAGAGAGAATAAGAGAGTTAATAAAGTAGAGAGAATGCCAAAAAAAGAAATGGCTCACTTATCTTGGGACGTCCGAAAAATGAATGTGAGTCGTTTATCTTGGGACGGATGAAGTATTTGGTTAGACATACCAAATCACATTGCCACCTTGTCAAATGTATTGGTGGAAACAGAGTTGATTTTTCTAAGAGAATGAGGCCCACCTCACAAGAGAGAAAAACGTATCAATATAGAAGTGGACATTTGAAGAGAGGTTTTTTGCACGTGTGTCGTATGCACGTGTTCCCCCTTTCAACAAGATTTATAATTTTCCCACTAATGCAACAAATATTACGAAGTATAAGCGGCAAGAGCGGGGTCGAACCACTGAGACTAGGGACCTACTCGAGATTGTTTCTACGACACATTCAGAAAAGTGATCGGCTGCTGCCACGCAACGAGAGGGTTGAGTTTTAACTCCTAGACCTGGGAAATTAAACCTAATCTATTCTATCTGCTGGGTCCAGAGAATGGAAATTGCTTGAAATATAAATGCATGCATGATTCGAAACTGAATTTAACTTTGGAACATTCACCGAATTTCCTGGGTCAAGCAAATAAATTTCCTAAAACAGCCAGACAACAGATTGTAAGAAAAACAGCAGAACAGATTTCCCTAAGTAGTCTGACAGAAACTGTAAAAGCAAAAAGCAAAAGCAAAGCAGATCTGATTCTCTAACCAACTTCCCACTTCATCTTCTTCATGTAACTAAGCTAAAACAGAGTGAAAGCAGAGCATTGAACACCATTGACGAAATAAAACAGAGCATGCTTCAAAACCTCTCGTAAACACGAAATTCAAGCTAGAACTAACAGATCTACTCTCCTGGGTCAAGCGGAAAGCAGAATAAACACAGATATACCTTGCATGCATCACCTAAACTAACAGATCTCAGAAATCGAGCACGAGAACAACTAGATCTCAACCTCTAAACTACTGGAAATCATGTAAACATCATGGATCTAAACATCTAAGCCATCAATTGCGAAAAGCATCCAAGAAACATAAGTAAAAACATCATCAACATGAAAGTAAACACCAAAGCTTAATAAAACCAGAAATAAGTCGAGATCCAAAGGCGGAGTCGTCAATTCCTCCGATGAAACTCGAGATCTTACTACATCGTCTCAAAAACGGTAAAGAAAGCAAGGATCCAACATCGGAGGCGTCAATTCCACCGTCGAAACTATTGAACTATGCTAAGAAATCAGCAACCAAACTAAACTAAGCTAAGAGAGCAGTGGCGTTAAGCGCCTATGAGAGTTTCCTACCTAAACTACGAGAACGGTAGCATTAAGCGCTACCGAGAGCTCCCTACCTAAACTACCATAGCGTTAAGCGCTCCCTTTCTTCATTCATGTTGGTCCCTTTATATAGGGAGGCTTCAAGCTCGAATCCCTAGGGTATGTTCTTCATGATTTGACGTTTGTACCCTTAAAATAGGATCTTTTAAATCTGCTCTGCTCCATTTTCCCTGCTCCTGGTAATTGTGTGCGTTCCTGGGTTCGGCAGATTTTTCACGCTCCTGGTCTCCTGGTAATTCTCCTTGACCTAGCGGATTTTTGACACTTTTTACTCATTTTCTGCTCATTTTGCATCTGCTCGGTCAATTTGCAGTATCTACTTGACCCAGCAAATATCTGCACACTTAAGCTCAAATTTGCGCATTATCTCCCCCAAAAAGCATGTAATATTACCAAAAAACAATGCATGAAACGAGCCTTATCAACATTTTTGTGGGATGAACCAAAATATGAAGAAAAAAAAACTAGTATTTAAGTATGAGTATATTTATATTCCTACCAATTGGTTGTTTAAAGATTTTTTTGAGTTTTATACCCAAAAAATGGCTTAAAAGAGGTTAAGAATAGAACATTTAGAATTTGGAGTTTGATTTGCGAGTTTTGCAAAGTGAGTGATCAATTGGAAACGTCGGCCAATGACAGGAAAGATATAGTGCTTCGCCAAATTTGCAAGGCAACCAACCCAACAATCAGCTGGAATGGTTAGGGACTCTAGATATAATCCTGGTGATTCGGTACATTGGTATTTACCAACCCAACGGTCTGCTGACTTGGTCCAGGAAACGTGATTTTCGCTATATTTCTTGTCTTTTGAAGCTCGATTTATTTTGAACTATAAATAAAGTTGTATGACTTGATTTCTATAAACACCATATCATGTTCTACACATTCTGATTCTATACATCCATACACCACTACGAGAACTGTGAGAGTCTGATCAAACAATACATGGGTATGATTAAAGGAATACCGAAGTCGACATGATTAAATTCAAGAGGGTTTTTCTAGTTTATTTTATGTTAAAAATTGTTTTCTCTTCTAATTGTTTTAGTTTATTTGTCTATGGATGATTAAACACTTTTGACTTAAAGGGTTTGTGACTGATTGATATTAATGCTCTTTCTCATACGTTGGAGTTGATACTACTACTATAAAAAGAAAAAGTTGATATAAGAGAATTGAGTGGAATACATAAAAATGTGTTGAATATTGGACTCCTTGCTTTGGGCTTCTATTATTAAATGGTTGGGCTGGTTATTGTTGAGCCCATATAATTTAATTGTGGCCCAAATAAATGTTGGCCCCGATCACTTACCTGATGCACTGGATGGTTGCCACCTGGCACCTCCATGCGGATCTCGCTCCTCACCCATTGGATCTAGGGTGTGTTTGTTAAGTGGGGAGCCGACTCTTCACTTCTCTCATTCGGTTGATTCTATTCTCTCTCTCTGAACTCACTTCGTATTCTCTCTACCTTCTCTCTAAGTTTCCGACGGTTTTAGCCAGCGATTTCCTTCAAGCTTTTGGTTCTACCGACGATTCTCAGTTTCTAAGAGATCTATCAGTGTAGTTTGAGTGTTAGGCAACTTCTTCGGTTTCCTTTTCAAACCCTGGGATTCAGTCTTCTTCTGTGACCAACCATTTGTGCTTGAAGGTGTTGTGTGAGGGTTTCTTTGGTGTAAGGCTATGTCCTGAGAGGTGTTCTGTGGGTCCATGTGTAGAGATGGTCGTGGTGTGCGATAACCAGTGAGAACTAGGGTTTCACTAATTTGTGGTTGTGTGATTCGTTAAACGGTGTTCTCCTTTGTGACTTGCAGTGAGGATTGGGGAGGTCTAAGGCCTAGTGCAGTCATTGATGTAACCTAAGCCATCCGTGGCCCAATTCTCCGACTTAGTCTCTCTTACTTGTTTAGATCCTTAGGGATGAATTTCTTGTGAGACTAATCGTTCTACTAAGTGTGCAGGTAAAGAATCAAAAGATGCTTGGTTTCAAGTCCGATGGAAGGCTGACTTATACCTAGGGTTTCTGATTCATTTTGTATGTACTTGGATTACTTGTAATCTTGGTTTTACGGTTGTACTTGGCTTGTATCTCTGAGATTAGCCATCTCAGACCATATCAAATCAAAGAGGTCCCGGTAATTAGTGAATCTCGAAAGGTCTGTTTCGTTTTTAAGTCCACTATTTGTGAAAGCAGAGTTGCTTGTAGTGCCTTCTGTGTGTTGGGTTCTTTAGTGTGTGTAAAACTTCACTTCAAAATGACTCAACCTGTTGGTATTGTCCCTTTCAATGGGAAAAATGATTTTGTTATTTGGAAATAAAAAGTAAAGTGTTAAATCAGCAGAAAGTTTTCAAATTTGTAGAAGGGACTACCCCTGATACTGAGTCTGCTGAGATGAATGAATTAGCTAGGTCATAGAATCTGCATCTGAGATGTGGACTAAGCATAACCCTCATGAATGTTATCCAGGATGTATCTTTTTACTGAAACTTCTATGTCATCCAGGATGTATCTTCTTGAAAAACTTTTTAAATTCAAACTGAATCTTTCAAAGGACATAGATGATAACACTGATAGATTTCAAAAACTTGTCCAGGACATTAAAAGGTCTGGAGATAAAACTGTTGATGAGTATACCAGCATAGCCCTCTTGAATGTTATCCCTGATACTTATAGTGGTATTAAGGCAGTATAAAGTATGGCAGGGATAGTGCCCCTCTAGACCTCATAATAAGTTCTTTAAAATCAAAGGAACTGGAAATTAAAGAAAATTATAACTCTAAATCTTCTCAAACTAAGGCTTCGAATGTTAGAGGGAGGTCTAAATCTAGAGGCGATAGCAATAATTCTTCTGGAAATGGTAAGAGAAATAGCAGAGGCAGGTCTAGGTCTAAAAGTTAAGACCCCAAGTTTAAAAGAAAATGTTTTAGTTGTGGTGAAGTGGGTCATTACAGGGCAGAATGTACCAGACCCACAAAAGGTAAGAATAACAATAATAACAATCAGTTGGAACCTGTGCTAATCTAGCCAAAGATGATGGTTCAGATGGTGCGTGCTTCATGAATCATGATGTGCTCTCTGTTAACTCTGCCTCTGGGTGTTTCTTTACCAAGAATGATTGGTTAATTGATTCAGGATGCACCTTTCACATATGTCCTTTCAAAGATCCTTTTACAAGGCTCAAACCTGTTGAAAATGCTTTTGTTTCAATGGCCAATGGCAAGAAGTGTAAAATTCTTAGCATTGGTACTGTGACGTTAAAGTTTGAGAATGGTTACTTGCTGACTTTGAATAATGTGAGATATGTGCTTGATCTGAGTTATAATCCACTTTCTTGCTCTTGTCTTGAATCTGAGGGTTTTGAAGGTAAGTGGGGGCAGGGTGTTATGAAGATCTGTAAGGGTGTGTTGTGCCTGTTTAAAGTTGTGAAAAAGTGTAATCTATATATATGTATTGTTAAGCCTCTGACCTGTTATTATCATAGTGTAAACCTGGTTAAAATGGATAAGACTCTATTGTGACATAATAGACTTGGGCATATGAGTCAAAAGGGGTTAAAACTTTTGAAAGATTTTGAGATTTTTAGTGAGTTGGATTTCAAAAATGAGCTTCCCTTTTGTGAAACTTGTGTGATGGGAAAGCAACACATGGTTTCTTTCCCTACCCCAGTGACTGAAAATATCAGTCACTCGGTCTTAGAGTACCTTCATATGGATGTTTGGGGCCCTGCCTCTGTTACTACCCACTCTGGGGCAGTTTATTTTCTGTCCATTGTGGATGATTTCTCAAGAAAATTTTGGTGCTTTCTTTTAAAACACAAATCTGATATTTTTCAAACTTTTTCAAATTGGAGGGTTTTAATTGAAAATCAAACTGGGAAAAGTATCAAGACCATTAGGATAGATAATGGCCTTAAGTTTTGCAATGCTCAAATGGATAGATAATGACCACTCCTTATACCCCTCAGCAATATGTAGTTGCTGAGAGGATGAATAGGACTTTACTTGAAAAGGTTAGGTGTCTCTTGTCCAAAAGTGGTTTGTCTAAAAAGTTTTGGGGTGAAGCTCTTTACACTGCATGTTATTTGATAAATAGATCCACTTATGTTCCTCTTAAGGGCAAGTGCCCTGAGCATGTGTTTACTGGTAGAAAACCAAATCTGTCACACCTCAGGGTGTTTGGGTGCAGTGTTTTTATTCATTCAAAAACTGATAAATTAGACCCAAGGTCTAGGAAGGGTGTTTTTGTTGGGTATCCTGATGGTATTACGGGTTATAGGGTTTGGGTTATGGATGAGCCTGGTTTCAAGGTTGTTGTGAGTAGGGATGTTATCTTCAATGAAGAAAATTTCACTTGTTTGGTTTCTGCTAGGTCCCCTGCTTCTCCATCCGCAGATGGTGAACCTCTTACTGAGGTGGAGCAATCTGAGGAGAGGTCCTTAAGTGAGGTGGAGTCCCAGGGCAATGATGTTTCCACTGAGGTGGAGCATGTGTGGAATTCTTCCCCTATAAACCCAGATCCTATCCCCCCGAGCCTCAGGAAAACCAAGACCCAGATCTTGAAAATATTTTTGACAATGAGCCACAATCCAATAATAATCCAGATTTACACAACTATCAATTGACTAGGGACAGAGGTAGAAGGGTGGTTAATCCCCCTGACAGATATGGTCAATTTGTGAACTTAATTGCTTTAGTCTTTAATGTGTATGAATCCGATGGGAATGAGCCTCAGTCTTATAAGCAGGCTCAAAAGTCCAAGTTCTGGGATATGAGGTTCATAGCTATGAAAGAGGAGATCCACTCTCTGTTTGTTAATAAAACCTGGATCCTTGTGCCTTTGCCTCCTGGTGCCTCTGTGGTTGATTGCAGGTAGTTGTTTAAATTGAAAGATGAGATAGAGGGGCTTAGGTACAAGGCAAGGTTGGTTGCAAAAGGTTTTACTCAGTAAGAGGGGATAGATTATACTGAAATTTTTGCTCCTGTGGTTAAGTTTACTATTGTGAGAATGATGCTTGTCTTATGTGCTCATTTTAATTGGGAATTGAAACAAATGGATTTCAAAACTGCTTTTAATTCATGGTGCTTTGGATAAACCTATCTATATAAAACTGCCTGAGGGTTTTGTGTATCCAAATTTTCCCAATCATGTTTGTTTGCTAAAAAAGGCTTTGTATGGTTTAAAACAATCCGCAGGCAGTGGAATATCAAGTTTAATATATGCATGCAGAAGTTAGGCTTTGTTAGGAGTACCTTTGATGCTTGTTTGTATGTGAAAAATCATGATAAAGTGTATGTGTTCTTGCTGCTATATGTGGATGATATGCTGATCATGGGTCCTTGCATTAAGTCTATTAAACATGTGCAATTTGTTTTATGTGATAATTTTGACATGAAAGATCTTGGTGATGCAAAAAAGGTTCTGGGGATCAATATCCTTAGGGATAGGAAGTCCATTACTCTGGTTCTTCACCAGGAACCTTATGTGCAAAAAATTCTTGAAAAGTTTAATATGCTTGGTGCTAAAATTGCTTCTGTTCATTTAGATGCCCATTTCATGCTGAGTAAGAACCTTTGTCCTAAGACTGAGTCTGAAATTAAAGCTATGAACAAGGTCCCTTATTCTAATGCTATTGGCTCTGTGATGTATATTATGGTTAGTACTAGGCCTGACATTGCCTATGTTGTTTCTTGCTTAAGTAGATACATCGCTAACCCAGGTCTTGTGCATTGGTAAGCTCTTAAATATCTGCTTAGATATTTGAAAAATACTTCCAAGTATGGTCTCTGTTTTTCTAATCATGATCAAGGTGTTGAGCTATGTGGTTTATGGATTCTAACTATGCTAATGACAAGGATAAGAGGAAGTCAACCACTTCCTATGTGTTTCAAGTTTGCAGGTCTTGTGTTAGTTGGAAATCTCAACTCCAGCACATTGTAGCACTGTCTACAACAAAGTCAGAATATATAGCTATCACCGAAGCTATGAAGGAGACAATCTGGTTAAAGGGGGTTCTTTCTGAACTCAAGTTTATTAAATTTGCTCCTGTGTTATATTCTGATAGTCAGTCTGCCATACAATTGTGTAAAAATCCTTTTTTCCATGATAGAACTAAGCATATAGATGTTAAGCTCCATTTCATTAGAGATGTTGTGGAAAAAGGTGAAGTTCTTTTACAAAAGGTGCATACTGCTGATATGGGTACTAAATGTCTTTCTGTGGATAAATTGCCCTCATGCATCAAAAAGTTGAATTTTTATTTTGGTTGAGCATGTGCATGTCCCGGGTAAAGACCTTGCTGACTCTTTGAAGTCACAAGGCATCTAAAGTCCTACAAAACTAATTGGTTTACCATTTGGTGTTTTGTTAGGCAACCTGGTTTTCTTATCTAATGAACTTTGCGTTCTTTGCTGATATGAATTCCTTGTAGGCTATGGTGAAGCAGGAGTAGACCAAGGCTCTCCCTTGTTTCTTCTGAAGTAGTCCAAAGGTGGAGAATGTTGAATATTGGACTCCTTGAATTGGGCTTCTATTATTAAATGGTTGGGCTGGTTATTGTTGAGCCCATACAATTTAATTGTGGCCCAAACAAGTGTTGGCCCGATCACTTACCTGATGCACTGGATGGTTGCCACCTAGCACCTCCACGCTGGTCTCGCTCCTCACTTGTTGGATCTAGGGTGTGTTTGTTAAGTGAGGAGCCGACTCTTCACTTCTCTCATTCGGTTGATTCTACTCTCTCTTTGAACTCACTCCGTCTTCTCTCTACCTTCTCTCTAAGTTTCCGGCGGTTTTAGACGGCGATTTCCTTCAAGCTTTTGGTTCTACCGATGATTCTCATTTTCTAAGAGACCTATCAGTGTAGTTTGAGTGTTAGGCAACTTCTTCGGCTTCCTTCTCAAACCCTAGGGTTCAGTCTTCTTCTGTGACCAACCATTTGTGCTTAAAGGTGTTGTGTGAGAGTTTCTTTGGTGTAAGGCTGTATCTGAGAGGTGTTGTGCAGGTCCATGTGTAGAGATGATCGTGGTGTACGATAACTAGTGAGATCTAGGGTTTCACTGATCTATGGCTGTGTGGTTCGTTCAACGGTTTTCTTCTTTGTGACTTGCAGTGAGGATTGGGGAGGTCTGGGGCCTAGTGCAGTCACTGCTGTGACCTTGTTTAGATCCTTATGGATCAATTTCTTGTAAGCCTAATCGTTCTACTAAGTGTGCAGGTAAAGAATCAGAAGATGCTTGGTGTCAAGTCTGGTGGAAGGCTGACTTATAGCTAGGGTTTCTGATTCTTTTTGTTTGTACTTGGATTACTTGTAATCTTGGTTCTACGGTTGTACTTGGCTTGTATCTCTGAGATTAGCCATCTCAGACCATAATCAATAAAATAGGTCCCGGTAATTAGTGAATGTACAAAATAAAATATGGGACTAGGGCTGGGAAAATATACTGAAATACCGCACTTACCGTACCGAAAAAATACCAAAAATACTGAATTTTCGGTATACCATACTTTTCGGTACGGTATCATACCATACCGACAGTTTTAGGTACGGTAAAGGTATGCATTTTGTATATACCGCGTTATACCGCATCATACCACAAATTTACGGTATATACCGCAAATAACACGGTATACCGCAATTGAGGTATATACCGGAAATCACGGTATACCGCGGTATACCGCATATTGCGGTATACCAAAAACACGGTACGATATACCGACAAAAGCGGTACGGTAACGATATCTAAATTTTGGTATACCGACTTTTCGGTATACCGCAATTGCGGTATACCGACAAAAGCGGTACGGTAAAGGTATGGTTTTTTGTCATACCGCACGGTACGGTACGATATGCGGTATGGCCATTTCGGCACGGTATACCTTACCGTTCCAACCCTATATGGGACACTATTAAAATATAATGGATCTTGGCTAATACTCTCATTCAACATCCCTCCACAACAATCTCCTTACTCATTTGGCATTTCGAACTGCTACTTATTTAGATTTTAGTGAGAGAGAAACAAACACGGACTCAACTCTGAGACTGAGATAAGTATAGAGCCGAGATGTCCTCACTGCTACAACTACTCATCCTTATCTACCCATAGACGGCCATTTGTCTTCTCTCTCCGCCGCAGCTATGCCCCGATGAATCCGCCCGATTGCTCGAATCGGAGCCCCACCATATGCCCCACCCGGACTACATCCGCTCCATCAACCTCACCTCTCGCCAGGACTCCATCAATTCCATTCTCAAGGTATGCCCTTAAACACACAACTGCATCACTTTGTTCATATGAAAACGATTACTACTACATTTCATATATATAGGTACATGTGCACTTCCATTTCAAACCGGTCACGGCTTTCCTCACCCTCAACTACTTCCACCGTTTCCTCGCCGCTTATTCGCTTCCGGTACTCCATCTCTTTTTTCAATCTATACTTCTGTTTCATTGCACAACTTAACATAATCTTCCTTCCATTCAATAGGAAACTGGATGGTCGTTTCAGCTTCTATCCGTCGCGTGCCTATCTCTAGCAGCCAAAATGGAGGAATCGCACTTCCCATGCCTTCTAGACCTCCAATCGCTCCACACCGCCTGCATTTTCGACCCCAGGACGATTCACAGGATGGAGCTTCTGGTTTTGGCGACTCTCAATTGGAGATTGCGCTCCGTCACTTCATTCGATTACCTCCATCAATTCATCTCAATCCTTCCTTCGATCACTCTGTCGCCTTCGATATCATCATCAACACCATTCGTGGTAAAATAAAAACTCGAATCGCCTATTTAACTGTGGATTAGTTTTTATCAATGTCGATCTAAATTGCGTTGTATTGAATGAATCAGTGATAGACTTTACGAGGTTTCCTCCATCGGTGATTGCAGCAGCTGCCGCGTTATCCGCCGGCGGCATGGGCGCTGATACGTTCGATGAGAGGATAAACAGAGTAAAGATTTTTTGTTTGTAATTTTGTAAATTTGAGGTAGTCAAATCGAATTTAACATTCTCTTTGGGTTGAAAAAAGAAATATTTCTGATTTTGCAGTAAAACGTAAGAGCATCCACAATGGCAATAGCTCAGCCATAGCCTAGCCACAAACTCCTCCTGCCACATCATCAACACTAAAAACTCCCCCTGCCACATCATCATGACAATCAACTGGACAAGCAATAGCCTAGCCATAGGATAGCCACAATAAACAAAATTATAAAAATAACAATCACACAAAATACGAAATTCAACTTACGACACAGATACGGGAAAATGCAATAATTTTATTTAAATAAAAAAAGGTACTTTAATAAAATTACATAATTAAAAAAAAAACTAACGCTGTGCAGTCCACCGCGCCCACAACTCTTCAATTAAATCTTTTTGGAGTCGAATATGAGCTTCCACTTGGCGCATGTCGGCATGTGCTTGGAGGCGGCCGACTTCATCGTGAGGTACCCCACTTCGTACGTTGGGGGCGGCCACGCCGTGGCTTGGACCGGCTTCATTATCGTCGTTGGCCCAACTAGTCAGTTGTACACCTTCATCTTCGACAATCATGTTGTGCATGATAATACAAGCGTACATTATATCAGTAATGCAGTCGACATGCCACAAAAGCGTTGGACCCCTAATTGCCGTCCATCGAGACTGGAGCACACCAAATGTGGGGTAGGGTTTCGAAGGTACTGATCACGGAATATTTCAACCACGCCCCGACAGAAATACTTCATACATTCAAGGGAAGTCGTCTCACCGATGTGGAGGTACTCGTCCCACATGTCTGCCGCGCCTCCGTAGTCCAACTGCCTGATTGCCGCAGTGCACTTTTAAATAAGTGTGTGGCCGGGTCTGTCAGCCGCATCGTTCCTGAAGCGGAAACACATATATCGACGCTCCAAAGCGTCAACAATACGAATAAATAGGGCCCTGCTCATCCTAAAACACATATATCAACCGCGGCTCCGCTGCGAAGTAGTCTTCATATAGCCGCTGATGTGCAGCTACGTGATCCCGCTCAATCACTGCTCGGTGGTGGACAACGGGTCGAGGTACCGCCGGCTGTAAGGCCCTTTGTATCAGCCGGTTTATCTCACGTGACATATAGGCCTCCAACTCTTCGTTCATTCGTCGTTCGTACTGCTCAGCATCCCCACCACTACCACCACTACTACCACCCGCGCTACTCATTTCGCGTTGTTGCTCTTGTACAGAAATTAAGATAGAGAGAAAATTCGTTAAAACAAGTGGTGCGAATGAAAATGACATGCAAATCACGTATATATAGTGTTTCGAAAATTAAATAAAAAAATTAAAAAATCGGCTGGCCGATCGCTCGCCGATCGGGAGCCTGCAATGGCGGCCAGCCGATAGGCGAGCGCATCGGCCAGCGCTCGGGAATCGGCATGCGCTCGCCGATTTGGCGCTGGCCGGCTGCAATGGTTCGTCGAGCGGACCGGCCAGCGCCGGGAATCGGCTAGCTGGTCCGCTCGCCGCCATTGTGGATGCTCTAAAGAGCTGTCATCAGCTAATGGAGGAATACTTGTTGGACACATGTCCGGACAGGGTCAAAGCCACGCCGCTGAGTCCTCTCGGCGTACTCGATGCGACGGCTTGTGCTAATCACTCCGAAAATCCACCCAGCTCCGACTCTGAAATCAAGCGGCCGAGATTATCTGCCCTGGATGTAGAGGAATCGTTGTAACCGAAGTTCATCAATTGGTTCACTACAAAAAAAACAAATTTTGATTCTTTTTTATAACATGTACTGTTTCGTCCTTCCAATTTTGAATTAAAATTTTTTATTTGCATTTATCAGAAATTTTAAGAAATTGAGTGGGTAGCAGTCTCATTTATTTTCCACATAGATTAATGAAAATTAATTGGATAATTGACGAAGGATTTAAAAATAAAATAATTTTAATTTACAATGTAATTATTTCCTAAATTGGCTACAAGAAAGAATGGATTTTTATTTTGAATAAATGGTAGATTTTGTCATATTATTTAGTGCGTTATTAATAAATACTGTATCACATTATTTAGATAATTGTAATTAGTAACCGTCATAAAACGTCCCACCAAAAAATTCCCGTGATTGAGTATTGAACGTGTAATTTTGATTGTGATATCAATATTGTGAGCGCTAATTTCTTAGGCCATCCACAACGCTGTCACTAAGCCGTCCCTTAATCGTCCCTTAAATTACTATTCGCGGGCCTCAATGTACTTTTTTACTTCATCCCTTAACTAATGGATTGAACCTACAACCCTCCGTCACTTATCCGTTCCTTAAATTACTATTCATTCAATTTCATTTTTTTTTTCCAATATACTCAATTAATAAAAAACACACTTCATTAAAAATAAAATAACATTACAACATAAAATTCGAAAAAAATTTAAAAAACATAATTAAAAATACATAATTTAATTTCCTCCGCCAAAGTTTGCCCAAATGTGCTCCATTAGATCATCTTGGAGTTGGGCGTGGGCGGTAGAGTCACGTGTCCTTGCCCGAATAGACAACTGTTCTTGTATAGACGGATGCACTCCACTTCGAGGCGGACTACTTGTGGATGAGCTTCCGGGAGCTTCAGGGTCGAGCCCGAGCTGGACCGGACACCGCCGGCCCACCGTTCCTCGTCTTTGACGACCTCCCAAACATCGACACATTTGAATTGTTTGGCGGTGTCGTCGTAGTAGACTCGCAAAGCCGACCTCAGAATGTCGGCTCTCGTGGCTCCGCTTTGGTAATGAGCCGATTCACTCTTGTAGATAGCGCAGAATTTTTTGACCTCTCTGTCGACTTGGTCAAAGTGATCGCGGAGCATCTTATATGTGCGGCGGCGGGACCCCTTCGGCTTAATCTCGTGGTAGGCCTCGGTGACCTTTTCCCAAAAGCACTTCCGGATTTGTTGATTCCCGACGATGGGATCGTACGAAACGTGATCCAAGCGTTGTACACCGCCAGCGTTTCTTTGGGGCTATACGGATGCCGGCCTAGATCCTCCGCCTCCTCATCCGCCCCCGCCCTGGAGCTTCCTCCGCCTCGGACTCCTCCCCCGCCTCGGCCTCCTCCACCGCCTCGGCTTCCTCCTCCGCCTCGGCCTTCTTCCAGAGTGGGTTCAACGGAATAATCCTCCCGAATCTGTGATAATCCCTGCGAATACCTCGGGGCGGAGGGACGGGCGTATGCATCCACATCAAAATGGGGTGGTTGGTACCCCCGACGTCGACGAACCCTGGGTGCCCGGCGTCGACGAACCGGATCCACCACCCAGGACATTGTACATGCCCCCCAGTCGTCGAACGCGTTGATGTCGAACCCGCCGGAGCCGCCACCGCCAGAGTTTCCCTCGCCGGACATTTTATGATGAGAGGAAAGATGAAAATTGGAGAGGAAATGGAGATGATTTGGGAAGAATAGATGTGTATTTGTGTGTGAAATGAGGATGAATTAGGAGTATTTATAGAGTAAAAAAATAAAAATAATAATATAAAAAAGAAAAAACGGTAATATTACCGTTTTTCGTTTTATAATTTTTTTTTTAATTCGGATTTTAAAAAAAATAATTTATTGCATCAGCGTGACGATGCCCACTCACGGGTCGGCGAGTGGGCGTCACGCATGGCGCCGGAGTGCGCCACGTCACCCTGGCGCGTGGCGAGACGTCTCGCCATCCGTCATGGTGGGACGTAAAGTGTGGCGGGCTGGGGACGAGATGGGGCTCTGCAACGCGTCACGCCGCTGTCTCGTCCCTTAGTGACGGATTACGGGCCACCCGCGTGACGCGTTGCGGGTGGCCTTATGAAGTTGGAAAAACTCAGCAAAAACAGTTATTGTAGTTGTTGCCGACCTCATCTCTATAACAATCACCCCTCACACGCGCGGCACAATTAAACATTTCTAAAATAATGTAATTTAAAATCTGTTAAATTAATGTGTGTGCATGGGAAGTGAATAAGGATTAATTAAAAAGAATAGTTGTATTAAATTATTAATCTATATAACTGACATTTCCAAAGAAAATTAAATGCGTTTTGTTATGGAGTAGTATTCAATAAAACATTTTTATTATGGTTTTTTATTATGCGTAACATACTACTCCTTCCGTCCGTGAAATGTTGTCCAGTTTTGCCATTTCGGTTCATCCGTGAAATGTTGTCCACTTTACCTTTTTTTTTTTTTTTCCATTTTTGGTTAATGGACTCTACTTTCCACCAACTCATTACACTCACATTTCTATTATAAAACTATATAAATGTGGAGTCTACATTCCACTAACTTTTTCCATTCATTTTTCTTCATATTTCTTAAATCTCGCGTCGAGTCAAACATGGATAATATTTTGCGGACGGGGGGAGTATATGCTAGTAATTAATATTGTTCAAGGGAAAACAAAACATTTTTTTTATCAAATTCCGATATAGAGTCGAAGAACAAACATTCTTGTTATACTACTCCCTCTGTCCCATTTAAGATGATTCATTTCTTTTTTCACACGTGTTTTGGAAAAATCATACTAATAAATAGTTAAAGTGGAGAAAAATATAGTAAGGGGGAGAATAATGTAGAAGAAAGTCTCTTCCATATTATTCTCTTTCTTAATTTACTTTCTCTCAACTTTAACTATTTATAATGATTTTTATAAAACATGTGCGAAAAACGAAAGAGGTCATCTTAACTAGGACGGAGGGAGTACAATTTATTATAAGAAATAAGTAGGTAGTATGAGTTATTCATTTTTAATCATTGAATTATTTAGTTGGGACCAACATTTCTATCGGAGGGAGTACAATTTATTATAAGAAATAAGTAGGTAGTCTGAGTTATTCATTTTTAATCATTGAATTATTTAGATGGGACCAATATTTCTATATTCTACATTAATAAGGTTTATGATTTATAGCTATGGTCCATCCATAATGATGATCGGATGCTCTAGGAGTGGTGGTCACCCTTGCAGACATGGTCTTCTCCCCATTTATATTTCCATACCATTATTTTTTTCAATATGAATTATGACCAATATTCTGATAAAGTTGATCAATAATTCAGATCTTAATACTTAGTACTCACTATAAATTACGTACACACATGCTTTTCTTCTCGAACCAGTGTAAACATTACTCTAAATTTTAATTGTGGAATTATTTGAGATTTTCCACTTAGATATATATAAAGAAGAAAATGATTATCACATGATGCTGGGCTGGTGAAGAAAGAGGATTGTAGTAAAGGCGAATGGCCATAAAAGCTATCCTTGTTTGCATAGTTTGGATAATATGAATTTGGTAGGTCTCCTTTGCCATTCAATAATCTTGAACCCAAGGACAAAGGACAACTCCAAATATGGCTATAGGATAAGAGATCCACAACCCTACATTTATTAACACCATAATCTTAAATTTATGCCATCAGGGGCAGCGCAGTTGGCAACAGAGGGCAGATCTTGCTGCAATGAGTTTGGGTTCAAATCTCACTGCTGTCGTGTAGTTGCTTTCATCTCTAAAGCACAAGTTTGAGGCCTTGGGAGATGGACTTCTGACAGTTAGTGCTTTAAGGCCTCCCCTTTAACGGGCTTATGCGTACCCTGATTGAACCCCCTCACATAATATCGGGCCAGAGTGTGGGGGCCGCCAAGGCAACGGAATCGCCTTTTTGCTGCAATAATCTTAAATTTATTAATATGATAACACAATCTATAGGCCATAGATAGGCCTTTGACCACGACAAGGAATATTATAAGTGAGCTGAATACACTGCCCCCTCCAAATACTATTCCATTCATCTCATAATATATGTCACACTTTTCTTTTTAGTTTGTCCCACAAAATAAGTCACATTTTTTTCAAAAAGTTCTCTCTCACATTAATATATAAAGAGTGAACTACATCAAAAGTCCCTAACGTTTCCATTTGTGTCACTGCAGGCCCCTAACAAAAAAAATATCGTCAGACAACCCTAACCTTAAACATAATCACATATCGTATATTTGTAGCCATTTTCGGACCAAAATGCCTAAATTCCTCCAGGGGCATTTTAGTCAACTTACCAAAAACTTGTACACCTACACTGCAGACCTCCACTGCCTTGCAGACCTACCCTCTGTAATGTCATGTCATATTTTAAATTTGCCACGATATATACATATTGTAAGGGGTTTAGGGGTATGCTTCATTTTCATTTCTCACACTTCAAATCATTTATCTCACTTGGGGGTTTTGAGTCTGCACCTACCGTCGTTTACTCACTCATTCATCCCTATCGCTGAGTTTGACATCGCAATTTAGGTAAGTTCCACTGTGACCGGTAAAATGTAGGATGTTTTTTGTGTGTTCCTGCAACTGATTTTGGTTGTGTTCAATATAGGGTTTATGTGTGTTAGGCTGTGTCGTTCTAATTTTTGGGCTGTGTCATTCCAATTTTTGGGGATTCGTTTGACAAATAATAGCGTATAAGTTATGAAAATATTTTTGGTTTTAATTTTCAATTCAGGTCATTGTTGCAATGTCTTCTTTTAGTTCTCAATCTTACGGGTCAAGTTTTAATTGGAATTGTCCTCTTCCAGAGATTATGAACTATAATCATGATCTTGAGGCTGAGCTAGTGATATCTAGGAAGGCTGCTAATCCTGGTCGACGTTACTATCGTTGTCCAATATGGAAGGAAGATGATTGCAGATTATTTCGTTGGTTGATGCGGGTCTATCGCCAAGCCAAGACACTTACTTTCAAAGAATCAAGCTCGAACGAGACAAGTTTGAAGAACAACTCCGATGCAAGAATATTGTAGAAGGTGTTCTTGAAGATAAATTGCTCATGAAAAGTGACTAATGTGAAGAGCTGAATTTTAAATTGAGCATGAAGACTGAGGAGTGTACGTCTTAATTTAGAAATTATTAAAACCACCAAAATGTCCCGAAATATGAAGATTGTAATATTGTTGTTATGCGTTTTAATTATTTTCCTAATGTAATGGTAACACTTTTCTTCTTCAATCAATAAGAGGGGATTTTTTAGTACTAAACGTTTGAAGTTCCACAGTAAGGGGTAAATAAGTGACACTTTAATTATTGTACACGAATGAAGTTTTACAATCACGAATGAAGTTCCCGAATGAAGTTTTATAATCACGAATGAAGTACCTTAAATACAATAGGTACATTAAACTAACACTCTGACGTTTTATAATAACGAATGAAGTACCCAGCTTTTGGTGAAATACCACCCTACGTACAAAACTTTTTGTTGAATAACACCCGACGTATAAAACTTTTTGTGAAATAACACCCTACGTACAAAGTTAAAATAGGCAATACTTAGTTAATAACACCCGACGTACAAGACTTTTTGTGAAATCACATCCTACGTACAAAGTTAAAATATGCAGTACTCAATTAATAACATACGTATAGGTAGTTATCAACAGACAAGAAGGGCCTTCCCATAAAGGATACACAAAAGTATAGTCATAAAATACAGACAAAAAATGCAGTTAACTACAACTACATACAAGAGCCTTCCCATAAAGCATAGACAAAAACATAGTCATAATGTTTGACAAAAAAGACAGTTAACTACATACAAGGGCCTTCCCATGATGATCCCTAACAAGCATAGTCATAATATAATATCAGCATAATGTTTGAAAAAAAGGCTTCAAGACACTAACATAAACCAACACCATTGTTTAGACTTTTAAGGTTCCCAAACTTGATCACCGCAATTATTCAATCCTGATCCCCGCGATGGCCACAGCGTTGCGGCTGAGTCCTGGTCCGACGTGTGCTAGCCCTTGGGACCAGTGGGATTAGTCTACAACAAACAACAAACCGGTCAAATTGACTGTCAATGGTTAGGAAATGAAAAGTGAAAAATTGATACCGAATACTACCTCTTGGTTTGGCTGCGTAGATCGACGTGTGCTAGGTCGTCCCAGACGAGATAGATTGGTCTGTAACAAACAAACCATTAAAATACAGGCCAACGGGTAGGGAATTCATATAATCGTACTGAATAGTACCTCTTGACTTTGAAACAAGTTAGACAACTCAGCTCTGTCACCGCTATCCGTCGTGGGTGGCTCACTGGGCTGTGAACTCTGTCCAACTTCAGTTTGAGCATCTACACGGGGATCATTGGTGCATGTTCTCTTATTATGATCATCTTGTCCGCACCGACGACATCTGAGTACAAAGGTTAATCGTAGTGACTCAGATCCATTCTCATGATGACGAACCTGGGGCTCTTCACGCCTCAGTTTCTTTGGCCGTCCACGCTGTCGCTTTGTCCTCGGGGGTGCCAGTTCAAATCCAACGTCAGAAGTCTTAGGCCAATTATCCATCTCATTAATTGGGTACATGACATTCTCGTACAGAATCGACATTGTGGACCGTAAATAATAGTGGGAGACATAGCCTGATACATCATTCTCATTCTTGTTGATTGTAGCGACGGCATGAGTGCACGGGATCCCAGTCAGCTGTCGTGATCTGCACGAGCAAGTAAATTCACGCATGTTCACTACATACTGGGCTGACGGTCCAGCCACTTGGTACGAATCCTCTCCGTTCCATGTTGATATCCAGGAAGAAGTCCCCCACGTACAACTTATCCACAATCTCTTTGATAACGGGCAACAGTGCGTGATCGTATGTCTTGATGCACTGGCCTCTAATCTGAATCCTCTCCATTTGACTCGTCCGGATCTCCTCCAACATGGTGATAATGGCCAACTCTCGAGCAATTGATATCTTTGAATTAAAGGTCTCGCAGATATTGTTGAGGATAACATCACAACAAACATGTGAAGTGAAATATGCATTCACCCATTTTTGTTTTGGAGCAACACCGAGTATGTATTGATGTGCTTGGGGATATATAATCCGCAACGTATCCATCCGCTCCACATACTGTTCGTGGGTTGTACTCGGCGCAAACTCCCACAATATTTCCTTAAAATTTTCCCCGATGAATCTCTTCTTGAAGTTGTTGTATATGTGCTGAACACAGAAGCGATGCTCGCTCTGTGGGAAATCCTCAAGGATGGCTTTTGCAAGACCCTACCAAATTCATGTAACACAACACCCATTAGCACATGTATAAGCCACAGCACAAAATCTATAATCACAATCGAACTATTAATCTATAGGTCGAATCACAACTAAGTATTATTATTTAAAAAATCACAATTACAGTATACACTTTTTACTGAAATCACATTACTCGTACCTTTTGCTGATCAGACATGAAGACGTATCTTGGGGCATTCTCTTGTATGTGATGGTCCTTTGATAGGTAGGCGAGAAACCATTTCCACAGATCATAGCTCTCTGCCTCAGTCACCAATAGGCCACCAACCGCTGTTTAGATCAATTCCCATGGCCGTCATAAGTTAGCCTCTGTACATACCTCTCAAGAAACAGACATCAAAGAATATAATTGGACGGAAAAAATGCATCCAACCATTTTTCAAAGGCCCGAGGCAACAATAAAACCTCAAGAATCTCGGGCCTACAGCTTCAAGATCCCTGAAGTTCTTGTAGTGTATATGCACACTCGAATCAAGGTGTGTCCGTTCCAATTCAAATTTGTAGTAGAACAGTCTCCGGTATTGGAGTCCCGCCTAGCCAAAGATACCTTCTAATGCACTGTCTCTTGCGTGATATGCCTTCATCCTACCAACTTTCAGCCCAAACTCCTCATCCACACACTGCCGTATAGCTGCCAACGGAATGTGGGGATTCACTTTGATTTTCTCCATGTAACGCTCAACTAGCCACTTGGACGTGATCCATCTCTTATCTCTCTACATATTCATTACCACATAATCGGTATTGTTGTGGGTTTCTGATACGAGACATTGCCATATCTTCTCATATCTTCCATATCTTTTATTTAGTTATCTTTTTGATTCATAGTATCTTTTCCATATCTTTGTTTTCTTATTCAATAAGTTAGGGTAGTAGTATTCTAGTATTATAAATAGGAGAGGATGTTATCATTTTAATTATTCAATTAATGAAATATTATTTAGTCCACAAGATTGTGAAATATTCTCGTAACCTTAGTTTACTCGCTTCCCGACGGAGGAGTTCCGCGCACAGCAAGACACTAGAACCACCGCCGATCTCCTCTCGAGACGCCGGAAAAATCCCTTGATCGCCGAGCAGACAACCGCCGATCTCCGTTAAGGAATTAGGTCCTTAACAACTGGTGCTTTCATCTTGTGTAACTCATGAAACGCTTTAACAACAACAGAAAGGCGCCCTGGGGTGCTTATCGCCCTGATACTTCTCCGAACGGATTTTTGCGTCGACAACAACATGTTGTCCGCCGCGATTCTGCCAATTACCAATGCCCGCAGTTTGAGGACAGTGAATTCGAGAGTAGACTCGTGGACGAGACGCGTCCCGATGATTCGGTTGGCCACAAACTGGCTCGCTTGATGGAGAAATTTGACAAGTTTGAAGCTTGGAGGGACGAGGCAGATCGATGGTTTGATTATATTGAACTCGCGATCGCTCGCGATGTGGAACCGCCCTTAGGGTTTGATGACGGCGATGATTGGGTGGACGAGGGTTTTCGCAGGCGAAATCCAGGGGAGAGAGGGTATCAGACACGAAACCCTAACCAGTTTCTCGCGAGGGCCCAGTGATGGATCGTGGTCGCTGTGACAGGCGAGACCGTGCTAGCGGTGGCTGGAGTCCGCCGGGTACTCTAAATCACCGAGGTAGAGAGGGAGGTTTTGAGCAGTAATTTGACAGACCAACTTCTTGTTGGGATCCCCCCCAGCGATTCCAATCACACGAATCTGGGTACGACAAAACGGAGCGGGTGAAGATGCAGACACCCCGTTTCGATGGATCGGATGCGACGAAGTGGGTCCAGGGTTCATTACTATTTTGATCACTTGATGATACCGGAGGCACAGCGATTTCACTATGCGGTGATGTTATTTGACCCCCCGGCTTCGGAGTGGGTGTTTAATTATTGTGCAAATAATGACTTCGTCAAGTGGCAAGAATTTTTGGAAGATGTGCGACACCGTTTTGATAGGCAGAGTTTCAAGAATTATTACGGCCTGATCGCCAAGCTCACACAAACAGGAACGGTGGAGGAGTACCATGACACATTCCAAAAATATCTAAACCGGGTTAAGGGAGTCTCCGAATTGGACCTCTTCACTTTATTTGTGGCAGGTCTTAAACCAGATTGGCAGGAGCGGCTGAAGCTTCATCGCCCGTCGTCCCTAGCCGCAGCAATGGCTCTCACGTTGGAATTTGCTGACTCCCAAGCAGACAGGGCTCCTCAGCCTCAGCCTTCCGCTGCTACTCGTCGCCCTTGGCAGAACAGGGACAACCGTGGCACAACGGTGACAACCAACAACCACCCTCCGACTCGGTCTGCACCTGGTACAGAGCCGACACAGGGGAGTTCAGGACGGGCTCCGGAGCAGCAGCGCCCCCCTTTAATTCGGGTTTCTCAGGCGGAGAAGGCGGAACGTTCCCGTCTGGGATTGTGTTGGCATTGCCCGAAAAAATGGGTAATGGGGCACGTGTGTAAACAACGTCTCCTGTGTTATGCGGACGAAGATGATGTGTTGGAGGAGCATAGTGACAATCTGGGAAGTTCATTTTTAATGGACTCTAGATTAGAAATAGAGGTGGACGGAGTGGGTGATCATGGTGCATCTAATTTAGATGTGGTTGGTGTAACGAATCAGTCGATGGCCTTGCTTTGTGATAAGCACGGAGTAGATGAAGAAGCACGAGCTATAGAGGTAGATAAAATTGATGCCGATGGTGGTCTTCATGATTCAGGTAAAATTGCAACATTTGATTTCGATGGTTGTCTTCCAAAGACATCCCTCGTGTCACCTTCAATACCAGAGAAGCTCCATAATCGGTATAAAGATGAGCTAAAAGATGCTCGCGAAGATACTGTTAATAGGTTGAAAGACAAGTCCATATACTCTCGTATGGGTGTGAAGAGGATGGGGGAACTTGATAACAAACCATTTCAGGTTACGATCATGAGGATGCTCGTTGAGGAGGTTTACATCGAATATGCAATAGTAGGTCATTGGAGATTGAAACAACGTCCGTGCACATTTACATTTGATCCCGGAGGAGATAAGTCGCCAAAGCTTCTTCTTTCAACTCTTCGTTGCTTCGTGGTTCATACCTTGAGGACAAGGTGAATTTTAACCGTGGGGGAGTTGATACGAGACATTGCCATATCTTCCCATATCTTCCATATCTTTTATTTAGTTATCTTTTTGATTCATAGTATCTTTTCCATATCTTTGTTTTCTTATTCAATAAGTTAGAGTAGTAGTATTCTAGTATTATAAATAGGAGAGGATGTTATCATTTTAATTATTCAATGAATGAAATATTATTTAGTCCACAAGATTGTGAAATATTCTCGTAACCCTAGTTTACTCGCTGCCCGACGTAGGAGTTCCGCGCACAACAAGACACTAGAACCACCGCCGATCTCCTCTCGAGACGCCGGAAAAATCTCTTGATCACCGAGAAGACAGCCGCCGATCTCCGTTAAGGAATTATGTCCTTAACAGTTTCGATCTTCCTTGCATACACACACTATTCGCATGCCATGCCTTTACAATTGGCACGGAGTCTCTTGCCATCATTTTTGGATACATGTAAACGTCGTCTAGTCATTATCGCGTACTAGCGAATGACCTGATAGAAGAAATCTCTATCCTTAAAAATATCACCAGGCTTCCAAACTGGAAGCTCATTGGTCAGCTTGAATGGGGTGTACTTTATACCCTTCTTCTTTAACCCCTCCAAATCTTCAAGATCTTGTAGATCTTGTAGCTCATCCACTGTTTCTTGCTCGCATAGTGGGTTTGTATCCGTCGAGTTCCTTTGTTCCACAACAGGGGAATACTTTCGCCGTTTCTTAGACCCTCCACTGCCCTCACCATTCTGCTGTCCAAACCCCTGTTGTTCAGTCTCCGCATCCGCACTCCGTTGTTGTTCCTCTTGTTGTTCCGGTTGTTGCTGACATAGGGATTGGTAATAGGATATAAATGGCTGATCATCTCGACACATGTTTGCTGATAAGTGCCAGGTTTGAGCATGTGTCGCGTCAAGCAAATGATGTATCCTACTGATCAGGATGGAAGTCCTAGCTAAGCCTGAACCTGGTATCAAAAATTCCTCAACCCACTTCTACTGACTAGTATAGTGGATGTAAGGGTCGAATCCCACAGAGATGAATGCGTTTTGGTAATTGTGGTGATATTCTGGAAAGGTTGGTTAGCTACCACGCTTGGGGTTGAGATTCTAACTAGACAGGAAATTAAGGTGGTACTTTACTAACTAGGAGGGGTGAAAAATGATTGATAAACAGCTGTGTACGTGAGAGTGGGGGAACATTATGTTTCAGAAAATATGTGGGAGGTACGGGGTTACTATAAAATACTAAACAGAATATCAGAGAATAAGTGGTAGTTAGGTGACTAGGCTGACAGATCTGTAGGGTACCACCAGAAAAGGTAGATAAAAGTAAGGACAAAAGCAAAAAGTAACTAAAAAGCAAAAGTGGTCCCAAACTTGGATGTGGATGTCTTCTTCTTCAACATGAATAAACTCAGATTAACAAACCCGGATTCATGGACGAGAAATGCAGATTAACAACTTCACAAGAACAAATCTACAATCTAAACTCCAAATCAAAAGATTAAACTAACGAAACTGAAATTACGCTTACTGGGTAACATGCAAGGTGGCAGAAATCACGTAGACTAGGCTTTCAAACTTAACCATTTCAGATCTAAAATCTAACAGCTATCTAAATTCATGAACTCAGATTTATCAATGCGGAAATGAAAACATGCTCGCAACACTTAGAATTACAGTAATAACTAGTCTAAGCTATCTAGACAGAAAGAAACAGAATCAAACAGAAAGAAATGCATAAAAATAACTTCATTGCATAAAAGGTGTTTGGATCTAAACGAAATACTTCAAAAGCAAACGGAAATTGAAAGTGCAGCAGGTCCAACGTAAGGAAACACGTAAAGATTAACTAAGAAAGCAAATAAAGATTGTTTGCCACTCCGGGCGATGAAACTGCTAACACTACGAAACACGCTGGCTGGAATGAGATAATGCGGAACTCCGGCGAACTGGTGGACTTCAGGTGACCATGGTTGTGGCAAGGTACGAGAATATGAAGGACAAAGCTGAAGGAACTAACTGCCGAGAGAGAATTCTAACTAAGTGTAAAGCTCCTAAGGTTGATTCCCTATGATCGATGATGGTTTCTCTCTCCAAGTGGCTCCCTTTTATATGGAGGCCTGCCTTTAATTTTTAGGGTAGACTCTCTTCGTGAAATGACCTTTTTGCCCTTACTTGTGGCTGATCTTCCCAGCAATCCTTCTTCTCCATCTCGAGCCTTTTTGGCATGCATACTGGTCAGTATAGCAACATTCTGATGCCCTTTTCACCTGAGTTATCCGATACCTTTCCTTCTGACTGGAACCCTTTCCCTGCACACTTTAGCAACTGTTTTGCAGATATATTCCAATTATGCACGTTATACTGACCAGTAACCAAGGCCTAGAATACGACTTATCATTTGCCTAGGAGATAAAATGGCCGACCCCATCCTCATCACCATCACTCCTATATCCCTCATTATGAAGATGACATTCGTCCGGAACATACTCGAAAGAAGGACAATAAACATCATCTTGGGCAACTTGTTGGGGTACTTCTCCTGCAGTTGGTTCGGCTTCTTCTAAAACTACAGCAGTTGGAGCTGACCCTTGCACAGGGGTGTCAACTTCGGACATGAACAGTTCATGGGTAATGTCCTCAAGAACTGGGAAGAATGAACTGCCAACCTGTATGTCCGCTTGTGGTTGACACCCACCGTCCATGACTGGTTGGTACACATCTTCTAGTACATTGACACCCACAGTTTCATCTTCAACGCATGACGAACCAATTATATCCTACGCAAAACAAAACTGAATCAACACACTGACAAGAGTAAACACAGATGTACTAAATTCATTGGGACCAGTTTGAGGAGACATTGAGACCAGTTAGCGTGGAATGTTCAACACAACAAAACAGAACACAAACACAAATGAACTAAATCACAAATGGGGTTCTAAATCATTTATGGAAATCACAACTGACAAACGGGGTACTAAAATCAATCATGTAAATCACAACTCACAAACGGGGTACTATATCATAATCATTTATTGCAAATCACAACTAATTACCTCTTGCACGTGTGCATGGAAGTATTCTCCTCCAACTTCTCCAACATCTGCCATAGCTTCAACAACATCTGGTACTGCTTGTGGTATAGCTTCAACAACTTCTGGCACTTCTTCAACAACATCTGGCACTGCTTCTCCAACTTCTGGCACTGCTTCTCCAACGTATGGCACTGCTTCTCCAACGTCTGGCACTGCTTCGACCTCAGACACTGCTGGTATAACATCTGCAACTTTTTTCATAGCTTCAACCTCAGAGACTGGGGCTTCGAATGGTACTGCTTCGGATGATACCTCTTCAAAGGCTTTCTCCAAATTTTGACGTGCTACCTCGTCGTCCCTTTTCCACTTAGAACAGACATCTTCTAGACTTTTTATAAGAAATTCATCGAACTCAACATCCTTATCATACCACCCAATAATCAAAGGCAGATTCTTTTGCACCACCTCCTGCTCCTGCATCCTCTTCCTTCTCGGTGGACGCTTTGGGACAGTTAGTTGAGCTTCTTCAATCTCTTCAGTAATCACTCCTGCGGATTTCGACGGCCAGAATTTGAGAACCTCTTGCGCTTCATCTTTCATCTTTTTTAGTATAGCGGCCGCCCGGGCTATCTCCAAAACATATATGTGAACTAGCTTTGTGCTAGTAGCAGCAACCTTGAAGAATTTGATTAGGTGTGCATCCTCAACAATGGGTATCAAAGGGCCTCCTATTACTTTGTCCTCACAGCAAGGACTATACTTTGGATGACAATAATAAAATTTGCATATTGTCTTCCTGTCATACCTCAACTTAAATACCATACTAGACAAGTCTATCAACTCGAACTGGTTAATGTCGTAGTCGTCGAAGAAAGTCAAATAACCACCAACATAATTCTTCTCTTCTTTGGTTTCGAGAACGAACCACCATGATGGAAAGCAACGAAAAACTTCCCAGGAGCGTCCTCTGTTAAGATTATTCAAAATCAGACAAAATTAAATAACCTAACTTGTGACAAACTGAGAAATGGAAATAAATCAAACCAAGACATGGATCTAAATTACCAAAATTTAGAAATTTCGGAGCCCTAAATCACAAACTGAGACTATCTATCAGTGAAATTGTAAATTGCGATTTTAAAGCAACTTACTGTATTCTTCTTCGGGATAGAAAAAATTCAGTTCGGGATCTCGGACATCCCAGGTTTCTTTATCCACATCGATGACCTCCGGTACATGTCTAGGTGGTCGCGGTGGCGATGGCGATGGCGGTGGTGCAGGATGTTTTTTACGCCGAGACCCATTTCGCGAGGAGGAAGCACCGGAGGACCCAACTCGCTTCCGTTTTGGCGCCATTCATGCAAGAGACTTCAATGACGAAGGGAGGGTTTACAACAGATACTGAGTAGGGGTGTGGGAGTGAAGTGGTGTGGAGGGAAATATTGTGAAGTGTAGAATCGAAATTGTGAATAGTTTGAAATGTTTTAAAATTATCGCTCCAAGTGTATATGTGAAGAATACGAAATGGCTGCACAATATGTCCAATCGCCAACCATCACTTGTGTCAGCAACAGTAGAAGTCGCAGCATGCAGGCCGCCACTGTCAGAATGTTCACTGAAATGACCGGAATGCCCTTTTAGGGCTTAAGGGTAATATAGTCAGAAAAAACATGATATGTGATTATGTTTAAGGTTATGGTTGTCTGGTGATATTTTTTTTTGATAGGGGCCTGCAGTGACACAAATGGAAACGTTAGGGACTTTTGATGTAGTTCACTCATATATAAAAATATATTTTTTCTCTCCACTTAACATGCAAACAACCTCTCCTAAAATCATGTATCATCATCCAAGTGTGACATTTTTTTATGAGACGGAGTGAGTAATAATAAGTTAATTCGAATAAGAGCCCGAGCTTAACTTTTTATCAATATCAAAGCGAATATGAAAAACTGTCCATTAATTTCACACTCTAGTACTCTAGTGCATGATTTAAAATAAGTAGCAATAATTAATTTTAAATCTATTTTTTTTATCGTAAGTCAGTACGTGATTGGCCAGCGAATATGTGCACAAGGGCGTGTGAGGATGACATGCTCAATGTCGTGTTCCAACGATTGAGCACGTTGTGGCGCATGTGGCATGCCATCATTTATTCATGAAATAAACAGAAAGGGATTCGCAATTCAAATATAAGGTGGAAGTAAATGGGCTTTAAAATAGTTGACATGCCCAATTTCTACTAATGCCACCCGCAACGCGTCACGCGGGTGGCCCATAATCCGGCACGCCGGGACGAGACAACGGCGTGACGCGTTGCAGCACCCCGTCTCGTCCCCATCCCACCGTGACGGATGGCGAGACGTCTCGCCACGCGCCAGCGCGACGTGGCGCTCTCCGGCGCCATGCGTGACGCCCACTCGCCAGGACGCGAGTGGGCATCGTCAAGCTGACGCAATAAATCATTTTTTTAAAAAATTTTGAATTAAAAAAGTTAAAAATAAAAAAATGAAAAACGGTAATATTACCGTTTTTTATTATTTTTTTTTATTTTTTTACTCTATAAATACTCCTAATTCATCCTCATTTCACACACAAATACACATCTATTCTTCCCAAATCATCTCCATTTCCTCTCCAATTTTCATCTAACCTCTTATCACAAAATGTCCGGCGATGGAAACTCTGGCGGTGGCGGCTCCGAAGGGTTCGATATCAACGCGTTCGATGACTGGGGGCATGTACAATGTCCTGGGTGGTGGTTCCGGTTCGTCGAAGCCGAGCACCCAGGGTCGTCGACGCCGGGGGGTACCAACCACCCCATTTTGATGTGGATGCATACGCCCGTCCCTCCGCCCCGAGGTATTCGCAGGGATTATCCCAGATTCGGGAGGATTATTCCGTTGAACCCACTCTGGAAGAAGGCCGAGGAGTGGAAGCTCCAGGGCGGAGGCGGAGGAGGAGGAGGAGGAGGATCTAGGCCGGCATCCATACAGCCCCAAAGAAACGCTGGCAGTGTACAATGCCTGGATCAGCGTCTCATACGATCCCATCGTCGGGAATCAACAATCCCGGAAATGCTTCTGAGAAAAGGTCACCGAGGCATACCACGAGATTAAGCCGAAGGGGTCCCGCCGCTGCACATTTAAGATGCTCCGCGCTCACTTTGACCGAGTCAACAGAGAGGTCAAAAAATTATGCGCCATCTACAAGAGTGAAGCGGCTCATTACCAAAGTGGAGCCACGGGAGCCGACATTCTGAGTTCGGCTTTGCGAGTCTACTTCGACGACACCGACAAACAATTGAAATATGACGATGTTTGGGAGGTCGTCAAAGACGAGGAAAGGTGGGTCGGCGGTGTCCGGTCCAGCTCGGGCTCGACCTCGAAGCACACGAAGTACACGACAGGTGACCAATACTCGTCTGTTGAGGGCGGTTCTGGCAGCGCCGCACAAGAGTTTGCCTCGCAGGAGGTTGAGGGCACGTCAGACAATGCCGGGGGGTCCTCCCGTGGGCTCCGTCGGCCGCAAGGGAGAAATGCGGCGAAGGCGGCTAGAGGGAGGAGGGGCCGAGCCGAATCAAGCCAGGCGGACTCGGGCTTAGGGGCACCCTCGAACTCCCTAATGTCCATGTACATGACCACCACAATGGCGGACACTTCTCGCATGACGCTTCCCCAATACCAAGCCTATCTTGCCGGAATTGAGTTTATGGCAAGACAACTTGGTATTACGCCTCCAGGTGGCTTCAGTGCACCTCCACCGCCTTCGGGGGATGATTCGCCGGCGGAGTAGTTTTTTTAATTTTTATAAAATTGTATTTTAAATTATGTAATTTTTATTTTTTTAGGATTTTAATTATGTGTTTTTTTTTGTTTTTTTGAATTTTAAGTTTTTTTTTTTTATATTTTATGTTGTAATTTTGTTTTATTTAATGAAGTGTGTTTTTATTAATTTAATTTGGTTGAAAATAAAAATAAAAAATGAAATTGAATGAATAGTAATTTAAGAGACGGTTAAGGGACGGATAAGAGATGGAGGGTTGCAGGTTCCGTCCCTTAGTTAAGAGATGGAGTAAAAAAGTACAGTGAAGCCCATGAATAGTAATTTAAGGGACGGTTAAGGGTCGGATAAGAGACAGCGTTGCAGATGACCAAATATACTTTCCTAGTTATAAAAATGAACTATGCTGAGTTTTATCAGTTGAACAATCCATTTACCTTATTTCTCTTAAATAATGAAATACATAGTTATTTTTGGTCGTTATTAATTGAACTGATGAACGATCCACTCAATTATGAATAGTTAGTTTTATACTCACTCCGTCCCAACTTAAGAGTCCTAATTAGTTAAAGTACAGACTTTAAGAAATGAAAATAAGTGGATTGAATAAATTAGTGGAATATGAGTCTCACTTATATATATTATTTTTATAATAAAATGTGAGTGGAATAAGTTGGTGGAATGTGGGCCTACTATGATAAAAGTGAAATAAGACTTAAGTTGGGACGGACGAAAATGACAAAACATGACTTTTAAGTTGGGACGGATGGAGTATCTCACATGAAGTATGTGATAATATGTGATAGAATTTTAAATAGAATTTTAAATAGAATTGAATATTTTTAATATAATACACATTGATAAAATATATTTTTTTGGTAACTATATATTTATGGAAATGGACGTTTGCCAATTTGTCACTTATCTTAATTAGCCACAATATTTTTTTTTCTAAATCTACTAATTAATTAGTTATCAATCAATTATTCATTAATTGATTGAATAATATATACTACCTCTGTCTCATGTACTCGATTTTTTTTATTTCGGCTCGTCCCAAACTACTTGTAGTATTTCTATTTTAAATATGAATAGGGTATTTAATCAAGATATTCAAGTTAATTAAGTATTGTCTTATTACACTTCAAATACTAATTTAATTACATTAATTACTCCAAATTTACGATCTAAAACGAAAAGTGCAAGTAGCATGTGACGAAGAGAGTATGTTTTAGTCTTATTTACTATGTAGTCTGTTACTAAAAAGGAAAATCAGCATATATACGTATATAAAGATTTGATTAGTAGGGGTGCGTTATAATGCTAACTTTTTTGAAATTGCTAACTACTAACTCATTAATGCAGTATATAAAAATATCAGCACGATCACATTAAAATGTCAACACAAATTTGTGTTAACATTTTAATATAATGTGTTGACATTTTATATATCAATATCAACATAATGTATTAGAATATCAACTAAATTTAAGCTGACATTTCAATGTCATCATGTTGACATTTTTAATGCATTGCATTGATAGATTAATAGAGTTAACAACTTAAGAAAGTTAGCAACGGATCACGCCTCTTGATTTTAGTATTAATTTAGTTAAGAATATATATATAAGGGTGTATTAGAATGACAACTAGAATTTAGGTGATAACCATATAAGTCAATTTAGACCATGCAATCCAAAAATACGTGGTCCATATTCAATTTCATAAACTATCATATTATGGAAGAAAGTATCATTTCCGCTAATAATAAGAGTATTTTAGTCACTACATAAGTAAAGGGTGGCTAATTTACGTGAATATGAGTATAGGACTAAGTAAATACATCAGCAGTGGGGCGCCCTAAAGCCCGTCCTATGCACCGCCACGTCAGCATTTTATCCTCCTACCCTTTCACCTGCAGTGGGGCACCCTATAGGTTTTACTATTGTTTTGTTAATTAATTTAAATGTTTTCAAATATATAAATACAAACTAATTAAAAAAACACAACGATTAACTAAAAAACGGCAAATACTATATTGATTAAAAAAAATTACACGAGTTAGAAATATTGGGACTTGAGTAATCACCGGAATCCATTTTCTAGTGTAAATTGAGAGTGAAAATGCGAATGAAAATGTTACAAATGAAGGTAGGGTAGGGGATTTTTATATAAATGAATTTTTTGAATTTAAAAAAAAAATAAAAACGCGTTGCATCGTCCGCGTCGCCCATAGTGGGCGGACGATGGCGCGGACGATGCCCTATCGTCCGCGCTTCCTCCGCATACTATCTGTCGGGCGAGGACGAGGCATCGGGCGGCCTATCGTCCGCCCCACTGTGGGTGCCCTAATCACATTCTCTCTCCCAAAAATTATCTTAAAACTTTAAACTTTAATAACTCTCTCAACTAAAATTGTTTTCTTTAATAACAATTATCATGTTGGCAGGCAGCATTTGCCAAAGCCCCATCAAAGTATCATGCTGCACACCACCACTCTAAATATATCTATATACGTTATTTAATTTCATACTAATACTATTAATAACCATTTCCTTCTTGGTTCATATGTACATACATATATAATTTGCAATTAACGTTGTAATCCACGTCTCCCTGCCAGATAACATCAATTTAACCGATGGTTCCCAGCATTCTCTTTCATAAATTCATTCTTAATTTCAAATTAAATATCTTTATTTCTTTTATTTACTGCAACACATATGGCCCTTACTGCAATGGGTTTAGGATATATACGACTCAAACTATAAATGAAATTTGTTGTGATTAAAATACTAGAACAACTATAAAAAAATATTTATAAAGTTTACAACTAGATCAAACTGATTTGAGGCTGCATCACAACTTTGTTAAGTTAAACTTTATTTGAAGTAGTATACTAGCAATTATATTAACTGTATATCTTTCTACAACAAACTATCACTCTATCGCTATTTGTGAACTGCAAAACAATCATATTTACAACAAATAGTAGTCGCATTAAGGACTATTTGTAGGTAAATTGTTGAACTTGTTGCAAATTCTTATTCTTATTTGAATATTCAATTTTACCCGATTTTGCTAATGAGACCGCGAGTTTTGGGGAAATCAGAAAATGACAGTTACATAATTGTGGTCACACGTGACATTAAATGTATGAATGTAAGTTTTTTTATAGTGAATTTAGGATAGAGCAAAAATATAAAAATAGAGAAGGATAAAGTACTCCAACATCATATAATAAATTGGTGCCATGTTTAAATTAATTTCAGTCTATTATTGATTTTTTTTTATCGAAAAGTAAAATTTTGGATATTTAAAATAATGTCATTGTATTTTTGTGTCAACATCTTAGGTCCTAAACTCCTAATGCAACTTGTTAGCAAAATGAGACAAAATTAAAAGTTCAGTATTTGTCAAATAAACATGCGAAGTATGTATCCCTTAAACTTTAGTAATTTATGTGCTATTATTCTAAACGAAGTGGTTTTATTCGTCGGCCGATTTGGCCATCTTAATTAGATTAGTCAACAATTCAACGTGTAAGAAAAATTAGATAAATAAAAAATTCAGTAGTCTCGGATGCTTTAAGTTGGAAAATTGAGCAAAATTAGAATCTTTAAAATTGAGTAATTTATAGGCTATGTTTAAATGTTGGTCGATGAAAACTAGTGAGTGTTGAGGCATAAAATAAAAATATGATTAGATGATGGAGGATAAGAATGAACAGGAACTGAACATTGGAATGAGTAATTAAGCAAAGATCACATGCCCAAAACAAGTAGTTAATTAATTAATGGTTAAAATTAAGCCCTAGAAAGGCCATGTATAAGATTGAAATGTGTGCGCACGTGCATACATGTGTGTATATCTGTTGGAAATTCTGAATTGCCATATGCACACGTGCAGACATGTGTGTGTGAGTGCGTGTTTATTTAGAGTGGAGAGGAAGTGAGGGCATGTGAAACTCAATTAACCAATATTAAAAACACTCTAACACATTTTTTTCACACGGTAGAAAATGCTCAGAGGTAAAAGATTCACCAGCAATAGAGTAAAAATAATAATAATAATAATAATAATAATAATAATAATAATAATAATAATAATAATAATAATAATAATAATAATAATAATAATAATAATAATAATAATAATAATAATAATAATAATATAATAATAATAATAATAATAATAATAATAATAATAATAATAATAATAATAATAATAATATCAGCCAATCTCATAATTAACACTTGAAACACCACATATTCTCTCAAGCCTCCTAGCTAGTTTTATTACCGCTGTTAAATTAATCTCAAATTGTATTTCACCATTAAATATTACAGTATACCACGTGTACTAGTGATAGAGATTAATTACGCAATTAAATTGCAATATGAAATGTAATCAATGCATGTAATGTTAATATTTTTGTTAAGTATAATACTATGAGATAATTAATTACATTTGAAGGGACACAATCTAGTAGTTTAAGGACTCCCAAATACGGCATGCTCCCTTTGAAAGAATCCGATGCTGGATACTTCAAGTTTTAGTTCAACCTGCAATTTTAATCTAATTAATTACACAATTAAGAATTTCCCTTTTCAGGCAAAAAAAACAATTTTTTTGAACATCTAAAAGTCAAACTGACTTAGTTTTTGACTGACCCTTATGTCTTTTCTTGATCCTTTCTATTTCTTTAGTTGGTTTTAAATTAATCAGGGGACATAGTACTAAACTAATAGTATTAGTTTAGTTTAAGCTAAGTTTTGGAACTAACACTTGGAATATACTATTGCAGCTTCCACCAATAGTATTTTTCAATTTAATAGAGAAAGGGTTGTCTTTTACTTAACTAGTACTCCCTCCGTCCCAGCCTTAGCGAGACGTTTCATTTTCGCAAATGATGATAAATAGTTAAAGTGGGGATAAAATTAAGTAAGCGAGAGAATAATATAGAAGAGAGTTGCGAGAGAATAATATAGAAGAGACTCTCTTCTATATTATTCTCTCTCTTAGCTAATTTTAATTTTCCAAAACTGGTCCAAAAATGAAACGTCTCGCTTAGGCTGGGACGGAGGGAGTACTCACTAAGGCCATCCACAACGCTGTTCCTATACCGTTCCTATACCGTTCCTTAAACCACTATTTGAGGGCCCCACTGTACTTTTTTACTCCATTCCTTAACTAAGGAACGGAACCTGCAACCCTCCGTTCCTTAACCGTTCCTTAACCGTTCCTTAAATTACTATTCATTCAATTTCATTTTTTTTTATTTCCAACTCAATTCAATTTAAATAAACACACTTTAAAAAACAAACACACTTTATTAAAAAAACACACAACATTAAAAAAAATTACAACTTAAACGTAAAAAAATAAAAAGCACACAATTAAAATCCTAAAAAAATAAAAGTACACAATTTTAATAATTTCATCCGCCAAAATTTGCCCAAATGTGCTCAATTAGATCATGTTGGAGTTGGGTGTGGGCACTAGAGTCGCGTGTCCTTGCACGAATAGATAACAGTTCTTGTATAGACGGATGCGCTCCACTTCGAGGCGGACTACTTGCGGTTGAGCTTCCGGGGGATTCGTCGTCGAACCAATTTCCCGCCTCGGGTCCTTCGTCTTGGACAATCATGTTGTGCAAGATTATGCACGTATACATGATGTCGACCATGTTTTCCATGAACCACGTACGAGCCGGGGCTTTGATGATGTTGAAGCACGCTTGGAGAACCCCGAACGCCCTCTCCACATCCTTGCAAGCAGCCTCCTGCTTCTGCGCAAAAAGAGTCTGCTTTGGGTTCGCAGACCCACTGCACGTCTTCACGAAGGTAGGCCACTTCGGGTAGATGCCATCGGCGAGATAGTACCCCATTTTATAAAGCCGGTTGTTGGCGACGAAGTTGATGGCCGGCGCTTTACCATCCAAAACATCGGTCAAGAGGTCGGACTGGTGGAGCACGTTTACGTCGTTGTTCGACCCGGGGACCCCGAAGTACGCGTGCCAGATCCAAAGACGGTAGTCGGCAACGGCCTCAAGTATAACGGTTGGGTGGGTGCCTTTGTGGCCGCTCGTGTAGGACCCCTTCCACGCCACCGGGCAATTCTTCCATTGCCAGTGCATGCAATTGACGCTGCCGAGCATCCCGGGGAATCCGTGCACTGTTTCGTGAAGGTTGAGCAGGAACTGACAATCGGTCGTGCTTGGCCTTCGGAGAAATTCGTCGGTGAAGGCTGCCCGGACGCCTTGGCAGAATTTGAGCAAGCACATTCGCCCAGTGCTGTCTCCGATGTGGAGGTATTCGTCGAACATGTCGGCCGTTTGTCCAGTCGCAAGCTGGCGGATTGCTGCAGTACATTTCTGCAGCGTCGTGTGGCTGGGACGGCCGACCGCGTCGAACCCTTCCTGGAAGAACTCTTCCCGGGCTGCCAAAGTATTCGCGATGTGGAGAAATAACGGTTCCCCATGCGGAAACGGCGACGGAAGTACGTATCTCCCCAAACCGGGTTATCGCAGAAGTAGTCGCGTACTAACCTTGCGGCGGCTTCCTCCCGGTTACGATGGATGTACATACGGGAGCGTCGTTGGGGTGGCGCGGCTTCTTCCGCCTCCCGTCGTCGATCTTCTTCAAGTGATTGTTCTAATATTTGACGCATTTGTTCATAAGGATCCATTAGTTTGATTAAATTTGGGAGAAGGAAAATATAGTTGATTTGAGATGAAAATTGAGGTGGAAATAGAGAGGAATAGATGTGTGTTTGTGATTGAAATGAGTATGAAATAGAAGTATTTATAGAGTAAATAAATAAAATAAAAATTAAAAAAAAATAAAAAACGGATATAAAAAAAACGGTCTCATTACCGTTGCCAAATTTTTTTTTTTATTAAATTCTAATTTTTTTAAAAAAAATTAATTATTGCGTCACCGGACGAAGCCCACTCGCGGGGCAGCGAGTGGGCTGCACGCGTCGAATGGGAGGCCGCCACGTCGCCTCGGCGCGTGGCGGAACGTTCCGTTCCGCGTTCCTCCGGAACGGAACGCGGCACGGCATAGGAACGGCGACGGCACGGAACGGCGACGGAACGCACCCCGCAACGCGTGCCGCTGCGGAACCGTTCCGCCGGAACGGCATAGGAACCGCAACGGCACAGCGTTGCGGGTGCCCTAAGGTTCCGATATAAGCAAACATTTAAGCATGAGATTTAAATTAAGTTTTATTTTTATTAATTTTATGAAGATTTATTAAATTTTTGTAAGTTAAGTTATATTATAATTTTGAGGGAACATTTTTTTAGGTCCACGAACTTTGCCAAAGTATCATTTTAGGTCGGTGAACTTTAAAAATATCATTTTAGGTCCATCAATTACAAATTAATATCATTATTTGAGGTATTTTGAACTTTTTCTGGATGAAAATGTCCTTAAGGTCTTCAAAGGGCAATTTGGACAATTCTTTCGCCACTTATCTTGCACCAGAAGCCTATAGTCCAATAATTTTTAACGGCAAATTTTTATAATTAAATTCAATTTGGATGGTAATTGATCTCCATTCTAAAATTCATATAAATAATACTCCGAATGACCATCCAAATTAATAGTTATCTAATTTCAAGACAAATAAACTAAATATAATTCACAAATCACATGTATTAAGTTCTTAAAATGCAGTTTAGATTGAAAAAATAAAATAAAGTATCAAGTTCCAATTCACTATCCCTATATAATTGGTCATCTAATAATTGAAAAATTAACACATAATACTATTTTTACGGCAAATTTTAACTATATTTAAATTCAATTTGGATGGTAATTAGATTAAATAGTTGTAAAAAAATTATTGGACTCTAGGTGTTTGACGCAAGATGAGTGGCGAAAGAATTGTCCAAATTGCCCTTTGAAGGCCTTAAGGGCATTTTCGTCTGGAAAAAATTCAAAATACCTCAAATGATATTAACTTGTAGTTAACGGACCTAAAGTGATATTTTCAAAATTCACGGACCTAAAATGATACTTTAACAAAGTTTGTGGACCTATAAAGATGATCCCTATATAATTTTAATATTAATAGAATGAGAAAGTTGTGAAATGTTTTCTTGGATTTTAGCGCAAAATACGTGACTCAGTCCGTGTATACGTTAGAGAAAGAAGATTTGCATTTAGTTTGGGAAATGAGTAGCTGGAGAATATGGGTAAATAAATATGTAGGTAGGCAGAAATGAGTTGTGATATATAGTGATAGAAGTAGTATTATTATAGAAGAAAAGGATGTATCCAAATAGTGAAGAAATGAGTTGTGATATATAGTGATAGAAGTAGTATTATTATAGAAGAAAAGGATGTATCCAAATAGTGAAGAAAAGGGAATGGAAGTTGTACCCCGTTTTGCTATGAACGTACGCTCTACCCAGCTGTGTTGCATGTGAATCCCTTCATGCCTTACATAATACGTTCCCTTTCTTCACATCCTCACCCCACTCCCCTATCTACCTATATACTATAATGAAATTACTTATATGTCCCTCCTAAATCAATGATTCCCTAAATATAGCATCCTATCTAAATCTTTTATCTCAAGAAGAAATCTCGTGTTAGACGGTCTAATAGTCGCTATATTCAAATTCCAGACTGAAATTGGATATTATTAGTATCTATTGGAATCTTGTTTTAAGATGTCCGGTCAATAAAGTTTGACCAATAATAAATGTGACGAGACATTTAATTTTGGAGAATTAAATGATATAGCGTCGATCTACGTTCCGCGTAGATGACCGTAGTATATTCACTTTCTTAAATCCGATTCCCGGTGAGTAAGAAATAGTGGATTAAAGTTGGTCACATTGTAGCTTTTGATAAAGCTAGGAGTTGAAAGTGTGGGGAGTAATTAACTAGTGTTAATTATCCCACATAGGAGATGAGACACATCTTTAAATGTGTATTTATTAAGTGGCTTATATTACACTTAGTAATTATCGTGGGCTAAGATGGGTGAAAGAGCCCACACGCGTGCCGAGCCGAGCCGAGCCCGCGCCCTTGGACTTGGACTTGGACTTGGACTTGGACTTGTTTGGGCAGCAGCCTGATCAACTTGACATGCTGCGCCTTGATCAGCAGTTTGATCAACTCGGCCTGCTGCCTTGAGCGATAGCTTCAGTAGCCTGATCACTAATAACGAGTGCGACAAATGTGTCTACATCAAGAGCACTAATAAAGGCCACGTTATAGTGTGTCTATACGTTGATGATATGTTAATCTTCGGTAGCAACACTCAAGTAATTAACGATACAAAGGCTATGTTAAAGAGAAACTTTGACATGAAAGACATGGGTCTAGCCGATGTAATTCTTGGAATGAAGATTCTAAGAACGTCTGATGGAATCATCTTAACACAATCTCATTTTGTTGAGAAGATATTGAATAAATTCAAAGCCTATGATGGCGCGCCGGTTAAGACTCGAATTGAACTCGACGTTCACTTGAGCAAGAACAAGCCCGTTGCACAAGAAGAGTATGCACGGGTCATCGGGTGCATTATGTACTTGACAAATTGCACTCGACCTGACATTGCTTGTGCCGTGAACAAGTTGAGTCGTTACACGAGCAATCCAAGCAAAGAGCATTGGAGAACTCTTGTGAGGGTTTTGAGATATTTAAAACATACTCAAGATCATGGGTTACACTTCTCGAGATACCCCCCGGTACTTGAAGGGTACTGTGATGCAAATTGGATATCCGACAATAGAGACTCACTTTCAACAAGTGGATACGTCTTTACTATTGGGGGTGGTGCTGTATCGTGGAAATCCACAAAACAAACATGTATAGCCCGATCAACAATGGAATCAGAGTTCATTGCCTTAGATAAGGCTGGTGAGGAAGCCGAGTGGCTTAAGAACTTCCTTGAAGATATTCCATGTTGGTCTAAGGCAGTGCCGCCAGTGCTGATCCACTGCGATTGCCAAGCGGCTATTGGAAGGGCAAACAATGGCTTCTATAACGGTAAGTCTCGACATATACGTCGACGACACGATACCGTGAGGCACTTGATCACAATTGGCGTTATTACAATTGACTATGTGAAGTCAATAGATAATCTAGCGGATCCGCTAACCAAAGGGTTAAACGTGATCAAATGAATAAGTTGCTAGAGGGAATGTGTTTGAAATCCACAAACTAAAGAATTATCATAGTGGTAACCCAACCATGATGACTGGAGATCCCAAGAACTTGGTTCAAAGGGACAACTAAGCTATGAGAGTTCATGAGAAACACTCAACTATATCTATTCCCTAGAGAGCAATAGAGTGTTGGAAAACTTGCCTAGTGGTGAGGCTAAGTCTATGACCTTTAATGACTCCTAAGGATCTCGAGGAAATTGAGTTCTCAAGGAGACCGAGTAGGGCAAGATACTCGATTAGGAATCACCTATATAAGTGTGAAGTGAGGCCGCTTCTAATAACACACTTATGAATCCAAAGTGGTGTCCAAGGCCGCAAAGGACACAAAACGTGAGAACGGATGAGGTTGAGGTGTTTAAGCGTTAACACCATTGTCTCGGTGCACTCCGTGGGGGATTAGTTCAAAGCATCGCGCTACTAAGCCGCATGTGTATCTGATGGTGTCGACTATGGAGGGTTCAAAGCCAACAACTACCTATCCTTATGCTTATATACCTCGTGAGGGTTGAGCTTGTGTCTGCATGCATATGCATTTGGCTATTTCCACTCATGTGGGGGATTGTTGGAATCTTGATTTAAGATGTCCGGTCAATGAAGTTTGACCAATAATAAATATGATGAGACATTTAATTTTGGAGAATTAAATGATATAGCGTCGATCTACGTTCCGCGCAGATGACCGTAGTATATTCATTTTCTTAAATCCGATTCCCGTTGAGTAAGAAATAGTGGATTAAAGTTGGTCACATTGTAGCTTTTGATAAAACTAGGAGTTGAAAGTGTAGGGAGTAATTAACTAGTGTTAATTATCCCACATAGGAGATGAGACACATCTTTAAATGTGTATTTATTAAGTGACTTATTACACTTAGTAATTATCGTGGACTAAGATGGGTGAAAGAGCCCACATGCGCGCCGAGCCGAGCCGATCCCGTTCCCGCACCCGCGCCCGCGCCTTGAGCGATGGCTTGATCAGCGTCTTGATCAAGTCGAAGTCCACATGTGACGGTTGAATTAGGGCGTGTACAACGTCTAGATTCAAAGTCGACCACTCCAGCTTTCAAACTCGTAACAGCCGGCGGTTACAGCCCCGCCATAATGAGCCATGATGACAGCCATCAAGGCTGAGTTGACCCCTGCATTGGACCAAGCCTATAAATAGGCTAGTCATTCCTTGCATTAGGGATAGAGCACAATCAGAACAACATACTCACAAGCATCATACTCTCTGCATAGTCTTTCTTTCCGAAGCTCTGCCCTCTCCTCCATCCAGTTCGCCGGAGCTCTGTTGATTGCGATGCTGCTTCACCAGAGACGTAGCCGTTTTATCTTTGGGGACGACACGCCAAACCGAGAGCACTACCGGGGCGTATCCCGTCTTGCGGAAAGAGGATTCCTCGACTCGGCTAAACGCTTTTACAGTTTTACAGTTTCGATTTCATTGTAATTTTCAGTTTTAGTTCTTCCTTCCTTCTTGGGTTGTATTACGTCTGGTATTGTTTATCTCTTGTAATTCCAGCATTATCCTCATCACTATCTACAACATCCACTTCATATATGCGAGTGTGAAGTGGATCTGGATAGTATGCTAGTCTAGCTATGAAAATCACTGAATTGTCCCTTGTTATCCAGATTCAAGATCGATTCTGGATAGTATGCTAGTCTAGCTATGAAAATCACTGAATTGTCCCTTGTTATCCAGATTCAAAATCGGAATCGATCGGAACATTTACAGTATATATTGCAAGTGCAAAGTGAGTGTAGATAGAGTAGAATAGTTAGGCAAATCTAAAACAAGTTTTCGTGTTAAACATTAAAAATGTGACACAAACTAATGAGGTTAGATATGAGACATCATTTGGCCATTTTAGAGCATCTCCAGTAACGGCGTCAAAATCGCGACGCCGATTTTTCACCGACGCCGGTTCTGACGCCGAACCATTGGAACCGGCGTCGGCGAAATCGGTGTCAAAATCGGCGTGGCCATGCCGATTCGCGCGATGACGCCGGTTCCGACGCCGATCCTCACGGCGCCATTGTGGGTCCCGGATCAGCGTCAAACCGGCGTCAGATTTTATTTTTTATTTTTTTTTCTTTTGAAAACACTATATATACGCGCTTTGAACGTCATTTTCATTTGCACCACTTGTTTTAACGAGTACTCTCTCTCTACCTTACTTTCTGTTCAAGATCAATTCAAGAAATGAGTAATGCCGGTGGTAGTGGTGGGGATGCAGATGAGTACGAGCGTATGATGAACGAAGAGCTAGATGCATATACGAGCCGTGAGGTTGATCGATGGATGCAGAGTTATATACCCTAGGTGGCCCGTCTTTGTGAAGACGATCCGGTGCGCATCAGATGCAAAGAAGGCCTACTTTGCGACGCGGCAGGAGTCGGCGCGAAAGGACGTGGACCGCGCATTTGGTGTGCTTCAGGCTCGATGGGCTGCAGTTAAGGGACCAACGTGTTTGTGGAATGTCGACTGCATTGCTGATATAATGTACGTCTGTATTATTATGCACAACATGATTGTCGAAGATGAAGGTGTACAACTGACTGATTGGGCCAACAACGATAATGAGGCCGGTCCAAGCCACGACGTCGCCACCGCCAACGTACGAGGTGGGGTACCTCACGATGAAGAAGCCCTCCTCCAAGCACATGCCGACATGCGTCAGACGGAGGCTCATATTCGACTCCAAAAGGATTTAGTTGAAGAGTTGTGGGCGCGGAGGATTGCAAGTCGTTAGTTTTTATGTAAATTTATGTAATTTTTTTAAATGTAATTTTTTTAAATGTATTTTTTTAAAATTATTGTACTTTTTGAAATTTTAATATTATTATTCGAATTTTTCGTATTTGTCTCGTAAATTAAATTACGTATGTTGATACGAGTGTAAATTAAATTATATAATTGTTATTAGTGATGTGGATGGGTAGTGTGAAGGCTATGTGAGAGCTATTTGATGTCCAGTTGATGTGGCAAGCTGATATGTGGCAGGAGAATTGTAGTGCTGATGATGTAGCAGTGTGAAGGCTATGTGAGGGCTATTTGACGTCCAGTCTTTCTGGAGATGCTCTTAAGGCAATATTACACATAGCCCCCTCGTGCCCAACTGTTATTCATTCTTTAGAGATAGAGAAGTTTGAATATTGCCAAAAAAAAACCTCTGAATTCAGCTCTCATTTTCTCTCGTCTTTTCCCCTTCAACCCCCAGTCTTCATCCTCAATATCTACTCCTCCCATAAACCTAAGAACACCAACAAACAGCAACCCTACACACACACACACACACACATATATATATATATATAAACATACATTGATCAAACAGTGGTAGCTGCATTACAAATAATGAATTACATGTTCGGAAATGAAGAATGCAGCAGCGGTTGCGAGTCAGGTTGGACTCTTTACTTGCAACAGTCTTCGATTTCCACTGACGAATCGCCCGAGCATCAGACCAAGAGATCGAATGAGGACGAAGATCTGTCTATGGTGTCGGACGCCTCGTCCGGGCCACCGCCGCAGCTGCATGAGGAAGAAGGCTGTGGAGGAAACGACAAAAACGGCTGCTTGTTTAACTACACTACTACCCTTGCCAAACCCTTGTCCAAAACCAGAGAAAATCGATGTCGGAAAAAGGTGCAGGAACTCGACGACACTGCTAGCTCCCAGCTTTACAATGTTAGTTCAATTCATTCCATCACATTTCTAATGTTTTTCTTATTTTATTTTATTTTATTTACCGAATTTATATATAAATATGCAGAAAACAAGAAGTCAGGCTTCGGTGGAGAATGTGGTGGAAATGGAATATTCACAAGGCTACTCCTCAACTCAGTTTGAAGTACTTTTTTTTTTTGCTTCTCTTCATTTAATTATTGATTTAATATAGCTTATAGATTTAATTTGCATAAATTTGTAGGAGAGAACTGCATATCAGGAGGGGCATTATCGTTTCTTGCAGTCTAGAAATCAACTGCAGCAGCAAAACCAGTTGAGTTTTTTTTTTACTAAATAAGCCTTTTTTTTTCTAATGTGTAGTGTGAATCTGTGGCAGGTGGTTTAAAATCGAAGGTAAAAGGTGGTGAAGAAATGGAACAACATTGATCAACTGTCCTTTGTTAGCTGCTGTAATAATGTTAAAAAAAGTTATGTTTTTAAAATGGTGAAATTGAATCTCAAAAAAGGGGGTTTTGTTTCCCTTTCTCCTCTTCTTCCATCTCTTTTTGTAGCTGTAACGCAAGTGGGAAACAGCTTCAGAGAAAAGATAAGAAAATTTCATTCTCAACTACATTTTCTTGTCTTAGAAATAATGGCAACAATTATTTGGTTTATTATGTTAATTTTTTTAAAATTTTTATGTAACCAGCCCCTTGTGCACCATTTTGCTTCAATATTGAAGATCTCTAGAATTTATCTTCGTGTGGTAACTATTAAATATATGCTATTCTGAAAAGAAATATTCAATGAAAGTTATTGGTATGAGCTACATTTGGTTTAGTGTGAAAGTTATTGGTGAGGTTGGATGACTTAATATGTGTATCATTATCCCATAAAGAGAATGAATGTAAATAAAATCTTGGACAAAAAAAAGGTTCCACCTTTGAGCAGTGTTTGATTCTCATAAATTGAGTCAAAAAATATTTGTTTGGAGCAAGAATAGTGTAGACTATAAGTGTAACAATATTATTGTCAGCAACCGAGATTTATTAAGTGGGCCAATTATATATCGATATCCACATGAGGGATCTTTAGATTGGACCAGTACGAGTATAAGTAAGCTTTTGTCTTTTTTTCAAAATTTTTACACTTTCTTTAGTACATAAACTAGACATAAAAACTGGAAGTCTTCCAACTTTATTTGTTATACCAAGCATTGGATTCTTCTTTATGAGCCAGGGAAAGTTAGAGTTACTATTAATTATTTTGACAAACACGGTTATTAATGGTGAGAAGAGAACATAATGCAAGAGAGAGCAGATTTTTTGTTTACTTTAAATGAGGGATAAAATCATAATTTTATTAAAATAATTTAAAAAATCTCAATACGACATTGTTTGACATCTTCTAAAAAAATTTATTTAGACCGGGGTGACCATGGCGTTTCCAGCCAATCCTAGAAGAAAAAGGTTCTTCTAGCGGCCTGGGGTTGCGGTCGCCTCTATATATCCAACCCCCTCATTATTGAAATTAGCCTTCATTGCGTTAACAAGATTTTCTTGTGATTGAAAAAAAATTAAAAAAATGAATTTCAAGATGGAGCATAATTTAATTGGTAAAATGCGAACTACGGGTTTGAGTCTCTAAATTATGAGAAATGAGGATCACTATAGACCCTTAGCTAATTTCTTATTGCATTAAAAGAATAATTCCATTTCTTATTGCATTAAAAGAATAATTCCCTTTCCTACTTAATTATAAAATCCAGTCAAATTATAGGTATTAAAATATTAATGTAATAAGTGTTTCATTTATTAATTTTTATAGCAAGCCTCTAGTTCTCTAATCCTTATTCACATGACTGAAATTATGACAAACGACATCATTAATTGATGCAAAATATCTATCAACACACTTATTTATTTAGTGGTGGCAACCCCCACCTTAATTGTTCTTCTACATTAATGACTAAAAAAGAAAATTAATTTTTTAGTTTCATTTTTTTGGTTTTTGGACATGCATTATAATGTAGGATAAAATGATTTGCAAGGATAAAAAGATTTTGTAATCCTAGGTGATGGGCAGTCAGACATGAAAGGTAAAAGCCAAAACATATGTTGGAATATTTCATATGCATCTTTGTGACCCTTTTCAAAGTGTGCAGATCCTGCCTGAGATCTTCCTCTCCCATTACAAACACCCTCTATATATTTTATTATCTTATTTTTGGAATTATTCATATATATGCAATCTTTATACAAAATTCATTATAGTAGACCTTCTAAGCGCACCTTTGTCCTTTCTATAGAGTTCCTTCAAAATTTTGTTCGAATTCGAGTGTATCATCTAACAAGTTGACTTCAGTATTTCCATTTTTTTTCTTCCTAGTGTGAGTTAAGTGCATTAATTACTTCCTCTAATTTTTCATTTGCTCTCTACTCAAATATTAATCCATGAAGGTCACGTGTGAATCAACATAAATCATAAATGAATATATGAAATTAAAATAATGCATTATCAATTTTCAATTTATAGCTAGCTCCAACCAACTAAATTAAGCACATAGTATTGGAAAGAAAAAAGTTGAATACCAACAAAGCAATGAATACACAAAAAGATAGCAAACACAAACCCAACAAACAATTACTTGTATATTGTATAGATGATTGGATTGTTCTTTGTTTGCAGTGAATTATGTTGGATGGGATCATCAAAAGGGTATGGAGGGACACATTTTTGTCCTACCAATTAATATTCATAACAATTGTTTTATTTTCTTCCAAATAAATGAAAAAAAATTAAATAATTTCACCTAGGACTGTTCCCAATATTGATGACAACACTCTTCCTCTCATGACAGTAAATAATATATCTTCTACTCCTTATCTCTGCAGTCGCTGTAGCTATTACTTCTAACATCTGCTTTTCTTGCAGCCCCACACCCATGTGTTTTGCACCAGTCGAGCTGCAATAATCATATACCCAAGGTTACTTCTTACTTTTAATTGTTCTCGTTTTCACACGAACAATTGTCGTTTTCCGACTAATTAATGTCACCGTGGAACTTAAAATTACTAATTAATGCCATCGTGTCTAGCTACTTGAAATAACATGTATCTGTCATTTCGTATAAAGGCTCAATTAGTTAATCTAGCTATTCCGATCTCGTACTTGCACTGCAACCTTAATTGATGCTAGGTCATGTATTATAATGTCACACATTATTTACTTAAATAGTGCATTCAAATGAAGTTAAGGTGTTTGTCGATAATATTGTTTTTTTGAGAATTACCGACGGAAAAGTTCGTCTTTAAATACCACATTTGTCTTGATCCAAAGGTGTACGTACATGTACATTAATAATGGCAATAATTATAATATATGTATTATAATTTATATAATTCTGGATGCCAATTTTATGGAGACAAGTGGTGCAGCATCATAAAGGGTGATGGCAGGTATTATATAGGAAATTGATGAGATGATAAATCGAGATAGGACCACAGATGAAGAAGTTGAATATGATTGAGCAAAGTAGGGAAGAAAAAAGAAAAAGAAAAAAACAAGTGAAGAAATTTAATGAATATGAGATTAGATACAGTGCATGACCATGATATATGGCTCAGACCAACCATGCATTAGCCCATATTCCCCATTGTTCAACCCATAATAAACCTATCCATTTTCAAATTATTTTTCCTTTGTTTTCTTTTGTTTTTGTCTCCTCCTCCAGAATTTTCACAGTCAAATTCTTCCCCGTTTAGCTATATTTGACTCTGTGCTACTATCTTTAACCAAAATAGATCAAACAATTATAACATGTAGGAAAAAGAATTTCTTTTCTTTATGCATAAATCAAAGTCATTATAGCATGTCAATCTTCTATCTGTCAAAGAAAATAAGTTGATATAAATATGTTTGATTATTATTGAAGAGTCATGCAATCATCTAGAAGATTCGAACTATTCTAGATTCTTATGTGGTAGCTAGAATAGTTTATAGTTGAGAATTCTAGATTTTCATGTAGTGGCTAGAATAGTCTATAGACTATGGTATATAATTCTACTTTCTTATGTTTTTAATTAGGGATTTATATAGAAGGATCATCTAGCAACTATAGATAGGATTCTTGTTAACCATTTCAATAGATGTCAAAATAAACAAAATCTAATACACTATAGAGCCTTTTAATTGACAAGACATATTCTACTCTCTCTAGACTCTAATTTACATTATTATTATGTTATTTAATTTGAAATTGTTAGATTTTACTGGAACCAGGTAATCTCACATTCATTGAATCATACATTATAAGTGAATGGAGACCAATCAAACTCACAGTAAGATTCTATCTAAAACCAAGTGGTGCTTTGAGTAGTCTTACTATTTAAATTAATATCTTTAATTTTAGTTCACATTTTTATATTAGAAAATTCACATGTCAACATTTATACGGATTCAAGATGAGTAATGGAAGCTCTGTTTGAAGTCTTATAAAGAAATGAAAGGATGTAACCCAAGAAATCATTTTTCAACAAAACTTAGCCTAATGAATACTTAGATAATTACTTATGGGCTCCCTGAACCTCAATGTTTCAGGGCCAGCCAATTCGTGTTTGGGATATTTTTAAACCAATCCTATTGGATTTTTGGGTTATTATGCTATGAGACATTGGGGCTAAAATAATTCGGATTAGAAACACATAAAAGGATGTGTACTAATACCATATTGTAGTATTTCTTGATTGTTATGGCCTTCGGATTGGTTGTGGTCTTTCAACTGATTAGAGAAGTTATGTCAAGCTACTTCAAAGAGAGAACGAAAAACCGAAAAATTGGAACTGGGGATCATAATTTCTTATAATAATACTAACATCTTTTTTTTTATTAATTGACTCATTAACAAATTGAAAATCATAATATGGTATTCACACTTTAAAATCCACCATTTTAATACATTTGAGCTCATAACTTAAACTTGGGTCACTTTAAAATAGTTATACACATTAAGTTTGTAATGTAGCAGCCCAGTATTTTCCAACAAATTATTCTATCTTAAAATGGAACTCATATAGTAGTATTAAGGAACGTACACCTAAATCAATCCCATTTGTGTCTAATACTGGATAAATTTCAACATATAGTGAATAGAATGCTTGATAATAAATGCTTGATAATTATATAATAATAACTGCTTGATAATTATATAATAATAATACTAAAATATTTGGGTATACAGCCTACACACCCTTGTTTCTGACTGGAATTTATATACACCAAGATCGTATCGTACGTGTATGTACGCACTACACGCATATTGTATTAAACTATATATATGGCTATACACGAGACTCGACTCGACTCAGGAGTGACGTCGTGAAATGTAGGGCACGGTCGAGCAGTGATGTGTGAGGACAGGAGGAGGAATGTTGTGATTATGCAAATAGTTGTGGTACTGGTTTTGCCCATGATGTTGATTAATTTCTCTAAGTAAGGTCCAAGCTTAATTTGGGTATATATGTAGATGCTAAGAGATCGGATGGTCAATATTTTACGACTAATTAATGTTGCAAATTTATATTCCGACGGCCGAAGAGAGTTTACTCTCATTTGCTATTTTTAACTTGCCAAAATAAAATCTTAAATACAAATTACATACATATATACACAACCACCTACAAATCACCCCTGAAAAATGGACCTCCAAAATATGAGGTGGAAGTTCCCCCTACATTAGGGAAGAGGGTGAGGAAACATATGAGGAAGAGCACACACCCCCAAGCAAACCTGTCGTCTCCCAACGGAGTAATCTCGTCCTTTGCAGGGATCTCCTCTCCCCCTCGGAAGAAAGTCGCGAAGAGCCCCCACGCCAAACACAGCACGCTTCCACTTAAGCCGCCAATCCCTAGCAGGAGGGAAGTCGCAAAAGATAACAAAGTGGCAGTGTTACGTCCCAACATAGCTTGGGCAATGCGTCCTCCTTCGAGTCTCCCACAAGGGAGCAAGTTCAAAGAAGTCACAACCATGCCTGTCCAAGAAACATCCAGTTAGAAAGCCGATTGTAATAGGCCATGGGGTAGTTATAAATATGTTCGGATCACAAGGAGACCAACCTAGCAGTCCAGCAAAAGCAAGAGGATCAACAGGGACTCCCACACCTTCAACTGCATATGGCAGCACATTGCCAAGGTCATCCGTGTATGGCCCTACCACATATTGTATAAAGGAAAGAAGGGGATTGTTGTAGAAGAACTCAGGCCTTATGTATCTGCATAAAAAGAAGGGAAACTGAATCCCAGGGAACATGAGTGAGCATTATTGTATGAAGGAGAACAGGGTTGCTTACAGTGCGTTGTCACCCCCGTTAAAGCTACCATCAGCAATAAATGCAGCAACAGTGAGGACCAATGATGTCAGATAAGCACTGGCTGTTCGTGCCACGGGAATGTCAAACAAAGCCTTCTTATTGGGAAGTAGAGACTCGTAGTTATTCATGACACCGAGGCATCCAGTCCAAGTTGATGGAACGAGAAAGGATGGACTTAGCTTAACTCCATAACGAGCTGCAGTCACCCTTGTTGCAATCTAAGGAAAACAAAGAGATTACACACACAATTCATAGTTCTGATGTGGACAAATATAGTAGAGGGCTAACATATTATCCAAATATACAAATAGTAGTCTTGACACATAAAGGAAAAGGTGAAGAAAATGAATGCATCAAACCTAACAACACCCAAGGTTTCTACCACTATTCTGCTCTATGTTCAAAAAGTTTTCCTAGAATACAAGTATTATCAAAGCCAAATTATTCTTTCAGAATTATGTAACTAAGATTGTATTATGGATACAAATTGGCACCATAGTACAATCAAGCATATCCTAACATAATATTTAGTCATCCCGTTCAGTAAATCATCTATATACCAACATTTCAACCAAGAAACTCATTGTTTAACACAAAATAATGATAGTATACTAACAGCTTATGAGTAATGTTACCTTCTTCAACCTGTCAATAACCATACAGCAAGTTAGGAGATTAATTCAACACGTACCTCAGAGACCGCAATAATGGTCAAGAATCCACCAAACAGAGGCGCAACATTATTCAGGTAGTCGTCAATGGTAGCATCAGGCTTCAGGAAAAAGCCACTTGTCAAAGCACTTGTCCCAAATGTTGTAACACATAGTGCTACTGCACTAAGATAACCCCACGGAGTACTTAGCTTCGTAGATTCAAACTGGAGATCCATCTCGGCCTTGGGCTGCACTACACATGCCTAACAAACACAAATAATCAACTGAGAATCCCAATATGATACGGCATGAGGACTCTATGTACATAAATAACAAAGAAGCTATCACCATTGTCAAATATACCTCCAAACAATGCTAAATCGAAATTTACATTAAATGCTATCAAACATACCTAACAAACACAAATAATCAACCAAGAGTCCGTATACGCAAAACAAAGAAGCAATCGGGTTAGCAAGTAGTATTTAAATGTACCTGTTTAGTGATATCATTTGTTTTCTCCTCCATAAACCACACCACCACGTCCCTCCCTGCCACTTCCGACAACTTCTTCTCCAACTTAGGTATCACTTCTTCTATCGGTTTTCTCAAATTCCCAACAAAAATTCCACCATCTCCAAACCTCCTAACATCCGTCGCAAAGAACGTATCGAATCCAAAACAACTCTTCAGCTGCAATTTGTTTCCACCAAAAAAAGGCAGGCAGGCAGACAATCAATCAATATGTTTAACTCAACCAGGACTTACAATGCGATCATAAACATGAATCAACGAAATCAATAAAGCAAAATATAATAACCTTGTTAAGATCAAGAGCCTTGAAGGTCTCCTCCGCTTTCTCCAACCTTTCTTTCTCTTTCGACACATTTTCACGAACCAGATTGTTGAAGAAAGCAATTAGAGGGTTGTCACTCCTCTCTCGATCAAGCTGCTTGAGCTTCCGATCAGCCCTCTTCTTCTCAAGCTTGATTGCAGCCTCAATCGAGGGGTTCCCCATGAAATTCTTGAACTCCTCATCAACTTTCCAGTCCATTTCTTGCCGCACTTCTCTCTCCTCCGTCTCATCCTCGTGCTCGGAGCTACTCGAACCATTATCGAAGTGCAATTCTTTCTTCTCATTCACTTCATCTTTCGGTTCCTCCACCCCCACGGATGAAGACGAAGATGAAGAGGGCTTATCTGAATTCTCAGCTTTCACACAAAAATTGAATCTGTGGCGCGAAAATCTCGCCCTTTTGGAAAAGGAAGAGTGAGAAGAAAAGGATGAGATGTGAAGCGAGCTTTGCTCGACAATCCGCGAAGAAGAGGAGCACGGAACTGAAGTGAAGAGAACAGTTGCCATTGGAATTGTGATGGTGGTATAATCGGGTGGTTGGAGTGATTCTGAATTGAATAATGAGAGGCAGAAAGAGGCTTTTTAGAGAGGAGCATGATTTTTCCAGAAGAGTGGAGGAGGTTCTGGAGGGAAAGTGAGATTGAAGGTAGTGACATGGACAAAGGGAAACAGGAAGACTGGAATCACATCAAACACAGATACCAACAGATATGTTTACTCCGGAAAAGATAATGTGGGGATTACTTGAATTTGAAATTGCTGATGGATTTGTTGAGTTTGGATACATGAATCTGTCTTGTTTGTGCTTCAATCTCCACGTGTAAAGAAACAGAAAACTCTATTTCTGTGTTTCAAAAAAAATTTAAAAAATGTGTGAATTATTTAGAAAAATGAATAGTAGCGAAAATCCGCAACCAAGCATTATATGTACCCAAAATTTTCCCAAATCTCAAAATAGTCCCTCAAAACCTGTCAAATTCATCCGAGCCGTCTCTTGCAGTCAAAGCAGAGCTCCCGCTGCCACTGTTATGGCGGCGTCGTGGCGATCGCCGTCACCCTCCGTCCTCAGCATCGCTGTCTCTTGTAGTCAAAGCAGAGGTCCCGCCGCCACTGTTATGGAGTATCACTTCTTGGAAATATAGCAGCAAGAGATATAAAAAAACGAGCACTGTCTAAACTCACTGTCGAGAGCTTCTCATCTAATATCCATACAGATCCAGATATGAAATGGAGATCCATATAGATATAGTGGAAATGCGACAGATCGCGCGATGGCGCCAGGATGAGCGGCTGGGGCGGAGACGAACAAGGTCGACGACCGCAGTAGCTTCGTTGCCGAGCGAGCTTCGTCACCGACCGCAGGAGGAGCTCCTCCTGCTCTCATTGGCGACGAAGCTCCTTCTATGGTCAGCGGCGACCAAGCTCCTCCTGCGGTCGTAGACGTTGTTCCTGTGGTCGCCATTCCCGCCGCTAGTCCTCGTGCCGTCGCGATCCGCCGCATTTCCACTACTTCCAGATATGGATCTGAGATGAGAAGCTCTCGGCAGTGGGCAGTGAACAGCGCTCGTGATCGAAACAGAAGAAGAAGTGATAGATTGTGCTCGTTTTTGAGTTCTCTTGTCTATATTTCCAAAAATTGATATTCCATGAGTTTAGACTGTGCTAGTTTTTTAGTTTACTTGCTGCGGTGTAAGTATGATATGACATTTATCAATTCACTCGATAATACTCTCTCTCACGAACGATTATCTTCTTCCTCTCAAGGTCAAATTCGATGTAAAGTTAAATCAGACATGATTTTATGGTAATTATTAACACAAGTAGTGATTGGCTTTTGATTCGCACAGAAATGCCGGAATCCGGTCCACGAAGCTCGGGCTTGAAGCGCAAGGCCGCGAAGTGGTATGGTGATGGGTGACTACATCGATGATGATGAGGATGAAGAAGACGAGGAGGAGGAAGATAGGAGCAATAATAATCGAGGTATTATGTAGCTCGAGCTTAAATTGGACAAATTCTGGTGCTCTGGTTTTGATTGTGCATCGAGTTTGTTTTGAAGAAAATGCATTATTGGCGTTGTTCATGGTGTTTGATGCTGAAAATGATTGTAAATATGAAATCTTTTGGTATATAAACATCAAATTTGGAATGCTGAAGTGAAAGTATAGATTGCAACTTGCTCTATTAACAGGCTTCTGCACATTTAGGCGAACCTGGTTGGTTTTGTTTTGCATCTATTAAAAATAGTTATGAGAATTCTGGCCATCACAATCTTGCCTTGTTGGATCCTGTTTTGTGACCATGCTATCTGTTTCATTGTGTTGGGATTGTTTGCATTTTGCAAATATCATTTGCTTGTTTATTGCATAGGTCTGCGTTTCTTGCTATTTCATCTGTTAGTTTTTTCTATTATCCAGTAAAAATATGCTCCTTGTGATTAATATTCTTAGTTATTATACACAGGCCTCTAGATAAAAGTAAATAATGTTTTGGGTAAATTATGCCTTAGTTGCAAATTATAGTGGATGCTCTTTTTGCATCAAGTGTTTCTGTATAAATATTTTTTGTTGGCGCCTGTCCTCTCTTTAATATACAGGTCGGATTTGCTGTTAATGGAACCATAATTTTGACTTTTATGTGGGTTTTGAAAGCTTTTCTTCAGGGAATGACTTTGTGAATTTGCTTCCATTTTAGTTTATTGAGAGTTTTTCCTGCTCACATTGAGTGGTAAATAGAAATGTTCCTCTAGTTTGGTCTTTGCCATTGTTTTGGCCTATTGAGGTTTCAATGAATATTATGTGTTGTATGATGCCTTGCTCATAGCAGTGCCTGAACTCTAAATAAGAACCCTAGGGTGTGATTATTGATAGATAGGCTGACTTTTGTTGTGCTTGTTTTCTTGTTATATATCTAGCTGCATTAGTAATGTTCAACCATTCTTCTTTGATTTTTCTGGGGCTCCACATCTTTTTACTTTTCCTGTGGCTAACTTCACTAAATCACTTCAAAATCTAATTGAGTTTTTAACTACCAATGTCTTTGATTTGCTACATATGTCATGTTTTGTTCTCAGAGAGGCTAAGTCTTGTAATTCTGGAAAAAACTTGAAGATATATGTGATTTTGTTGATCATCTATTTTCTACTCAATATAATTTCAGGTTATTTGCACGCGTAGTGTTCGTGAGTATTTTGGTTATTCGTGGAATATGGAGTGGGATTTCATACTTGCAGGAGAACCGTAGTTATTGAACATATGAAGACGAGCGAGCCCCAGTCGTGGAATCGGTCTCAACTTGCTGCGTGGATGTTAGTATGTTTTGTTCTGTGAGTAATTTATGGACCAAAATTCTATTTAACCTCCTAACCAAAAAACAACATATGCTTCTTGAGAAGATTAAATTTGTACATATTCAAATTTTATGAGCAAGCTTCGTAACCTTTCAAACAACAGTTCAACCGCTCATTCACCAAACAGTATAACCAGAATAACATTTTATATTAAGTCCGACATGAGAGAGTAATGCTTTTACACATTTCAGTTATAAGGTGATTGACATGCATGGGAGATTTACAGAAACTCAATCTTTGATGAAGTGGAAATGCTGCTATACACGAAGCTCGTAGTCCTTCAATTAAGAGGGGGAGCAGTCTTATACATCCTCTCTTCTTCAAGTAATTCATAAGGATCAACATATGGGGGCGGAGATGCTGGATTATCACATCCATCGTGAACAAATTCTGCTCCAAAGTACTGCACCAGAGTATGGGGGTCAGTTACAGTAGTACTGAAACCAAACATAACAGGATCAACGGAAAATGCAACATAACAAGAGTGCCATTCTGCAAATCCATTATGCTCTGCCATTATGCTCTACAAATTCATCAACCATCATAGAAAAAAAGCGGAGAAAAAAACAAGAACAATCAAATAAGTTGTTTGTGATCGAGTAGTTCATATCATGGATTGTAGAGCCAATAGCTGAAATAATTATGAAGACGTTAGACAAAGTTCTGTATCCAGGACGAAGATTAAATACGGAATCAAACCACTGAGGAGAATAACATTTAGTGTGGAAAAAGATCCATAAAACAGAGATTGCTGAGAGCCTCTAAATACTTAACCCCCCCCCTGAAGAAGTATACCTGCTATACGGACGGTATACAAATAGGGGGTAAAACTAAAAATCTTATCATAGTCAAAGTCCTAAACAAGGAAGTATAAGCAGTCGAAAGAGAATAAAAAATGTGTCTCGGCACGTAGGCCTCAAAGACTGAGCCCAGGCACCAACTCTCCTACTTTACATTGTGTTTGAGGCTGTAAGCCTCAATAATTCAAGGCCTAGAAGCCAGCTTCTTTTTCTGTCTTATCTAAATAACACGAGAGCTCTAATTTAATGACATAATCCTCCCTAGCAATCAGGTGTGAGATAGAACTGGAGGACTTTTAGGGACACCCAACATGTGAGGCATATGTGAGTTTAAAAGGTTCCACTGCTTTCCACTTTTTGCTCCTTTTACCAAGATTGTACCTTGCTCAAATTGTTATATTCTTGTATATGTTATGTATCTTCTTTCACTAACCACATTCTTCTTGTAATTGCATTTTAGTAGAGTAGTCCATCTATACTTTCCACCACCATCACCCTGTGGCTAAATCTCTTTCTCTCAGTGGACTCTTAGTTCTTTAAAACAAGCAAAATAACAAATCTAATACTATATATAATTATGTTTTCTTTAAGGCCGCGTGCAAGTTTGGAGCACCAGAAAGACCCTTTTGTGCTGAAGAGGAAGAGAAAGGGTCTTACCTAAATAAGCTGACCTAAATCAGGCAACAAATACATTTAATAGTTGACTCATTATATGATCCATTCACATCATCAATTGAAACTGAAAGATCTTCCTACCTCAAGACCTTCACTATTAAGTGCCATGGACTTTTCCCTTTGACCGGTCAGGTTTGTTTCTGCACCTGTTGTGATGCCATTCATATGTTATGTATCTTCTTTCACTAACCACATTCTTCTTGTAATTGCATTTTAGTAGAGTAGTCCATCTATACTTTCCACCACCATCACCCTGTGGCTAAATCTCTTTCTCTCAGTGGACTCTTAGTTCTTTAAAACAAGCAAAATAACAAATCTAATACTATATATAATTATGTTTTCTTTAAGGCCGCGTGCAAGTTTGGAGCACCAGAAAGACCCTTTTGTGCTGAAGAGGAAGAGAAAGGGTCTTACCTAAATAAGCTGACCTAAATCAGGCAACAAATACATTTAATAGTTGACTCATTATATGATCCATTCACATCATCAATTGAAACTGAAAGATCTTCCTACCTCAAGACCTTCACTATTAAGTGCCATGGACTTTTCCCTTTGACCGGTCAGGTTTGTTTCTGCACCTGTTGTGATGCCATTTCTTCTTGAGTAACCCCAACCCCCATCTTCTTCCCTAAACTTTATCTCCTCTCTCACAGAATCTTTATTCTTTTCCTCAAGCAAAGAAGTGGGAGTCATCCCTCTTCGTCTTAGTTCCTTCGTAAATAAAGACTCAGGAGGTTCTTCACTTGAGACATACAGACACAAAGATATTTGAAGATGTAACAGAATAAGCAACCAGAGGGAATTAATCACATGCGGATGCAGGAAATGCAATCATTAATAGGAAAAAGAGACTTGTGCTATTAAAGGGACATAGGTGCAGCATAAATTAGACAATCGCATGTATATCTACAAGTATGTGCATGCAGATGGGGAGTTAAGGTATTGATACAGTACACACTGCACATAAGCAGTGCATTTTTTATAGAAAATACTCACAATGCACCTTTTAATTTTCCACCCAACTAATCACAATTGCATGAGCATGGGGCCATTTAGACCTATAACTCCATGGTACTTTAAATTTGGGTGAAGATATAAGGTTTTTTATCAAAGACTCAAATACAGGAATTAAAAAGCATTATCTATGTAAAACAGACTACTTTCATATGTACATTTACTAGAGACAATTTGGATGGTTTGTTTCCTTTTCATCCACCTCTTGTGTTTCTGCCAGGCCTAATAATTACAGTGTAAACAAAGCAATTGAATTTCCTTGTAAGATACTTTCAATATGCTGTGGGATTCACCATATATCAAATAATAGGATTCTGACCATCACCTATTTTCATGTTATTCATTAAACTCAGCCAACACTTAATGCGATTTATCAGTTCATCAACAAACCATGTCCTTTCAATAACTATCTGTCTAGTCTCAAGTCCTAGAGGACTCAATTCAATTCAGGTAGATCACAATCATGTGCAACCTCATCCAGAAACAGCAAACAACAAAGCTCTCCACTCAATCGCACACACCTTTAATCTTTATGATCATAGTAATAACTTTCAAAGGGTTTGCATCAAGCCGTTCCAAATGAAAAGCAAGCACATCAATAGTTACCCATAACTAGCATATAGAGTAATATATAGCAAAATTGTGCGTCATATATTGAAAAATTGATCACAATGAACGCACCTACTTACCATTACTTTGTTTATCACCGTCTTCTACTTTACAAGTAACCCTAAATCTCCTGTAATTATTTTGGATTCCTGAATTCCGAAGTCTTATTCTCCTTTTCTGCAAACTGAAATCCGCGTAGAAACAGGCGATTTTGGACTGTGAATTTGATGGAGTTGGTTTTAACAGCTGAATGCAAGCCATTACAAATTACGGAAAAATCAAAATTAAAATTTCAAGAGAGATGAGTTTATCCGTGATCATGTAATGATTAGGTGAAAATATGAATATTGCTACAGAAGCGAAAGAATGGGACGAAAAGCGACGCAGGGTTCTGAAAGTTGGGGTCGCACCACTGGCGCATGGTAGAAAAAGCCGGATGTGGATGGCTATTTTGCGCTGTGGCGCCATTTTTGTGGTCAGAAGTTAAGGTGGGAGGTTAGTGGTGTGGAGGCGTCGGATATCTGGAGATTGAGGTGGCACTGTGACGGTCACCCCATTAAATGTAAAGTAAATTGTCTTGTTTCAATTTTATGGATGCTGCAGCTGCAAATGCAAATTTAGAATTGTCTTGTTCCCATGGTTGCTTGGTTGGTTGGTTATTTACTTATTTTATTTACTGTTTATAATTTAGATTCAAGAAATATGATCTAATTTTCAATTTTGGAAATGGGAGAAAATTTGTTCTTTGAATGCCTATTCAATACTCTCTCAATACAAAAACTAGTCACATCTTTTTATTCATGTTAGTCCGTAATAATAACTCGTTTCATATTAATAGAGTCATTTATTTATTTTAAAAAATTCTAAATTAATTGAGTTATTTTTATTTTTGGCAAAAATTAATTCTCTCTTTTACTTTATTTTCTCTTCGTCTCTCTTACTTTATTCTATCTTACTTTTTTCACCATCTATTTAATACACTATTCTTAAACTCCGTGACGAAAAGAAATGTCTCTATTAACAAGGAACGGATGAAGTCCTTTACTTAGCACTCTCCATGCATAATCCGTATTCTTTTTTGGGATGTTTATCTAAAGTGAGTCATTTTTCTTTTTGACAAAATATAATAAAAAAACTCTTTCTCCTACTTTATTTTCTCTTTCCACTTAACTTTCTTAATATCATTTTTCTTAAATCTCATGTCTAAGAGCATCTCCAACAAGGAGAGGTAAATGAAAGAGGTATATTATCTTACCTTCTCATAAAGTGGAATATACCCTTCCAAAAAATAACACATTCCAAAGGAAAAATGTATATAGAAAGGTAAATCAATAAAATAATGGTACAAAATGCATTAAAAAATATAAAGTGTGATACATTCTCAAATACTTTCCCCTTGGAGAATGATTTTCATAAAAAAAGACAAATATGCTAGTTATGAGATTTTACTTCTCAATTGATGAAGAGATAAAGATATCTCTTCAAAATGATAAATGGTAAAGTACATTCCCAAATACTTCTCCTCTTGGAGAATGATTACTTTATCCTTTCATTTACCCCTCCCCTTGGGAATGCTCTAAAAGAAGCGTTTCACTTATAGTGGGACAGCAAGAATACTAAAAATGTAAAGTTACTCTCAATTTATTACTTCTTTTTTTTATTTTTCTTACATTTATTATATTTTATCTTCTCTCTTAATTTACACGCTTTATCTTTTGTTTTTGTTTTTTACTTTTCTTCAAACGCTTTATCTATTTATTTCTCAAACTTTATTAATTTTGTATTTAAATTTTACTAATGGAATTAATTTTTATGGAAGAATGGAGTATTTAAGAATGTGCATCTTAGGCAAATACTATATGATTTACTACTAATAAATTAATCTCTCCACTTAACTTTTTATATGTCCATTGCTTATGGCGGGAAGGAGAAAATATAACATGTGGGCTTGATACTTGTGAGCAAAGTACTCAGAGAATAAGGATCTAAAAAAAATAAAACAAAACAATAAATAAATAAAACAAGAGTATATGACAACATGATAGTTTTCAAGAAAGATTTTCTGAAACGATTTCTGTTGTGTTTTTTTCAACTTCGTTGGTCCCACCATTTTACATATCACCGTGCATCGACAAAATCCTAACAATTTTTTTAACTTTACTACTCCCTCCGTCCCGCACTACTCGCACTTATTTCCTTTTTGGGCATCCCAAGTTACTTGCACTCTTTCCATTTTTAGTAAAAAATTTCACCTACAGCCGTCATTTTTTATTTTCCTATACACTCATTCCTTAATCTCCGAGCCGAAAAGGAAATGAGCGAGTAGCCCGGGACGGAGGGAGTATTTCAACCGACTACTTTTATCACCCGTATCACCTGTGCTATGGCCAAATGATTTTCAAAAAATAAGAAAATATATTTAAAATGGATTAAATCAAAATAAAGAATATATAAAAAAAATATAAAAGTTATTGCAAATCAAGAATAGAAACTATTTAAATGTTGTATTCATAAGATTATAAAGATTTAAAAAACATACTTCTACTTCCACATCTATCAATCAATCAATCCACTGTAACGAAAGGACATGAGGAAATAAATAGAAATAGAATAGGATATACAAACAAAAGATTGAGAAATACTAAATACCAAAGTAAATAAATAAAATTATTTAAAAAAATAAATAGTTCATTATAAATTCGATAAACAAATAAAGTATCCATAACACTGTAAACAATTAAAAGTATTATAAATAATAACTAAAAGGGAAATGTACTTCTCTCAACTCGCTCTAAATGAAACGTTTCATATTCGGTAAACGATTTTATACAATTTTAATTTTTGGTATGAGTAGAGTAAAATAAAATAGAGCAAATGACAAAGAGGAAATGTTCGACTAAGGATCAAATAGTATGAGTTAGTGAGAATAAGGTATACAAATAAAGGAAAATGTACGACTAAGAATCAAAGAGGAAAAAACATATAATCTGATTAAATAATTAGTTCAATAGTTTTGATCAACAAAACATAGATATTCATATATAGGAAAAAAATTAGAAAAATAACAACAAACCAGTAGTTCATAAATTTTAAAAAATTTGTTTATAAACAACACTAACGGTAGAATCACCCCTAATATCATCATCATATCCAAAAAATAAAATTTTCAAACCTTCACGACTTGTGACTATGGATATAGCAACATGCAGTTGTCCGTGTCTGATGAATGACATTTTTAAAAATAATCCAACATGAGAGAGAGATTGATATGGACTTTTGCTAATCGCCATTGCATACAATACACCTAAAGGAAATTGTCATTGTTGGAATTTGAATGATAGCCTTGATTACGACTTTAGTGGATTCATCCACCTCGGCTAAAAAAAATAATTATGGAGTAACACTTATAGACTTGTATTCGTTTTCAATTACATAAACCCTAAATTTAGTTAAGAAACTTATATTTTGACACATAAATATGCGTTGAAGATAAAAACCTTTTCATGAAAATGTGGCATTTCTAAATGCATTTACAAAATTATTGATATTTAAAAGAAAGAGTGATTAAAAATACCTCAATCTAACAAAATTATTTTGATTCAAATACACGAATTATGTTCGCTATGAATAATACGACTTTCAACGGATCCACCCACATCGACTAAAAAAAAATAAATAATTATTAGTACGACCAAATAAATAAAATATCATTCAAATTTTGAATTTCTGTAAATTAAAACAAAAATAGAAATATATTTTACAAAAATAATATAATTGATATAAGAATTTAATTCTTATTATATTAGAATTAGAATATCCAAAAAAGAGCCCAATAAAAGTTAACATATTTGTCCACAAAAAATATACTAAACGCTATAGCCCAAAGAAACAATACTCATGGCCCCCACAACTCTAATCCAATTACTGAACAATTAAAATAATTACACTTTGCAGCTGATTAAATTAATGAGAGATACAACTAATTAAATTAATCGTACTTAGGGATTTCTAAGCTTGATTATTACAACATATAAATATAGTTTTTCACCATTTCTTCTCTCCTCAGTGGCGCCGACACACACAAACCCTAGAAATTCGAAGACTCCGCTATCTTCAGCTCTGGCAACTGAATCGCCGCCATCAACAGACGTAAACTGCGACATCTGACCACAACGGACTGAATCGCGACGTCTCCTTGCCAAAACTGCGTCGTCTCACCACAAACTCTAAAGCTTCCACCCTACTCCGCCGATTTTTAGCGGCGACGACCAAGGCACAGACATCGCCGGCAGATAAGCTTTTCGATTCAACCGACGACGGTATAGAATCGCAAACCCCAGCCCCAATTCAAGGTGTTCAGAAGTTATTCGGTTAGACCGAAGATGGTTTTGATTTAAGGTAAAATCTAAACAAATTTAATTTTTTTTCTCCAATCCTCGAAATTTACTTAGATTCTAACATCTTTCATGTACTATTATTTTACAGACTCAGAGAAATAATGGAAGGCTTTAGACGATTCAAGATGTACAGATCTGACAACAGATGACGCAAACACTACAAAACCCTAGGATTTTGGGTTTACCTAGGAATGAATTTGCTCAAATCTTCAAAGTTTTGGCACTGGAAATGAAGTGTGTAACAACAACCTTAACTTGCATTACAAAGTATGATATTTCTTTTAATTTGAGTCAATGTTTGGGATGTTTTAGAACCTTTTGTAGTATGATCATTCTTACTGATTTTGCAATATCTTCAATTGATCCTTTAATTGAACTTTCTGAATATATTAAAGTATTATTTGTTGATATTTTGTTTTTCCTTATTATTTTATACAAATTGAATGTATCTGAACGTGTTGTTCAGAGTTTTTAGTTCCATTAAGTTTTTAAATACTACTCCGTTAAGTTTTTTAATATTACTCCATTAAGTTTTTAGTCTTAAAGATAATAAACTATAAAATATTTTACTGAATATCTCTGCCCTTTGTATCTGCAATATATTTATTTTAATTAACTTATAAGGTTTACTCTCTTATTCTGCATAGGAATAGAATGACATTTTAAGAGTACAAAAAGACTAAATTTGGTGTTTTGCATTCAAGGTAATTTAGTAATTACTCAACAGTAGAATAGTAGTAACTTAAATATGTATGCAATACTTTAATACTAATAAACAGCAACCTGATTTTTTTAAAGTTTTAAACTGTACTATGATTTTTTTCTACATCTCTTTAATTATTGTCCACTAAAGTTCACTCCCATATTCTGTACATGAAGTGAATGGTTTTTCTGAGTACAAAATGACTAAAACCGATGCTATGCAGTCAAGGCAATTCAAAAATTTCTTGACATGTATGGCATACTTTGCTAATATTTGTGATAATGTGATCATTTTGGTTCAATATGGGTGTTTGTAGAAAACATAAGCTAAATCTGAAGCCCAAATAATTTACTTTGCATGATTTGTATGTTTGTAAATAGATTGATGCATGCTTGCAATATATATGACCATGCTTTACTGATATTTAAAACTTTTTGGTTAGTTTGGTCTCAATATGGATGTTAAAAGCTAATTTACTTTGCATTAAAGATAAGATTTTCAGTTAAAGAACAAAACTGTGGTGAATGTGATATACAGATGTTATAAGCCTCATATTTAGTGAGTCAATAGCCTCTACTCATTGTTACTTGCTTAAATCAGTTGCATGAATTTACAACAAAAAAAAGATACAAAAATTTACAACTTAGAATATAATATAAGATATCTTAAGCTATGTTCCTCATTTGCAGTAACATTAGAAACTTTCTTTCCTAATAGCTGCGTAGCCTCTGGGTCCCAAAGAATGATTCTTCTGTAGCTTTGAAAAGTCTTGACATATCCTAAAAGGTCTTAAATTAAAAATACAAAATTGGAATTTACAGTCAGTCACTTAAAAAATTTTTGTTTTAGCAAAGCCTATATTGGTAACTGGTAGTCTTATTTATGAGATTGGTTGCCCTTACAAAAATCCTAATGAAGAAAATCCCTCATTCCCTAAGTTAAGAACCAACTTTCTAGCATGAATTCTTTGGAGATGATGCTTGGAACCTGGTGCCCTATAAACAAAAATAAAAATAAAAACTTTTTAGAATGAATACATCTGTTGTATATAAAACTGATCTTTTAATGCCTCCTGTTTCATTTAGATTGTTTATTATAATAATGAATTTTTGTTTATAAATTCAGTTTTAGAATGTCTAAAATTAGCAAACGTACCATACGATCATGGTATTGAAAGGCGCCATTACTTCAGTTGGTGCTTTCTGCCACAAAAAGAAATATTCAAAATCACTCATTTATCTAATGCATATCTGTATTTATCAAACATATACATAGTAGATTTTAAATATAAATACTAACTCAATATTTAACTTTGTTCAATGAGACCTTGCATTGGAAACAGATAAATTAATTTCTTTTGATTTGCAGGAGTTATTTTTGTATTTAATAAGTTGTCCCTCTCTCTCTCTCTCGGTGTCTCTCTATCACTCTATCTCTCCCTCTGCCTTATTTTTCATGTTCTAAAATTGTGATATTATTCTCTCTTATTTTTCATGTTCTAATATCTGATTTTATTCTGTAACTATGATATTCATATCACAGGTACTTACAAAATCCATAATTTCAAATATATATTTCACATTATATGTTTTGCATATGAATACTAATATATTATTGATCTCTGTTCAGGTATTAATTGCATTGGAAATAACATCAAATATGAATCTCTCTCTATGTGTTGGAAATTGCATAAGATATGAATATACCTCCCCCTCTCTCTCTAGCTCTCTCTCTCTCTCTCTCAAATATGAATCTTTCTCTATGTGTTAGAAATTGCATAAAATATGAATCTCTCTCTCTCTCAAACGGTCTTATTTTTCATGTTTTATAATTCTGATTTTATTCTCCAAGTCTCTTGTTTTTGCAGATTTTCAATTGATTATTTAACTGAACTTTATGAATATATTATAGTTGTACAAATGAAGTTATATTATTTTTTCCCATGGTTCATGTTATAAATGTATGAAAACTAATATATTTTTTATGTTTGTTCAGGAATCGAATTGCCTTGGAACCTGGAGTAATTAGGTATCTCAATTTCTATTCAAAAATATGTATATATGTAATTTTCTATAATATCTCTTTATTTGTAATAGAATAGGTTTAAGTACACACACCAATGAAACCTATAGATAAAAAATCGAAAAAAAAAACAGAATACAAACATTGGAGCCATAAATTGCTTTTACATTGAGTGTAAAAACATTAACAAAAATGCATGAAATAAGCAAAAGAAAAATAAAAAAAATGAAACAACTTCATTTTCCCGCCCAAATCAGTGCCACGTGGCATGCCAAAAAACTGGCACTTTATATTTGTTTAGATTTAATAGGGTGGCCCACAATTTTATTTTCTATTTATTTTTATATTTCTTCCTTCCCATATAAATAAAAAGTATTCCTTTTTTATTCGTCTAGTAAAATTTTTTTTTTTACTTTTTTATCTATTCCCTAAAAATAGAAACTTTCTTTTTAAGAAAATTATTTTCTCTAATAAGGCGAGACTCATTATCTACTAACACACTTTTTCTATCTTTTACTTTATCAATTTTGCATTAAAATTCATGAAAAAATAATTATTACTCCCCCCGTGCCTAAAATGTATGAACATTTAGTTCGGCACGAGTTTTAATACTCCCTCCGTCCCTTATAATTTATCACCATTTGACCCGGCACGAGCTTTAAGAAAGGTAATAGAAAGTGAGTTGAAAAAGTTAGTGACATATTGGTCCTACTTTTACGTATTAGTTTTATAATAAAATGTGAGTGAGAATGAGTTAGTGGAATGTGAGATCCACTATAAAAAAAGGTAAAAATAAAAGGTGACAAATTTTCAGGTATGGACGAAAATGGAAATATGTAACAAATTTTCACGGACGGATGAAGTATATAATTGGTAAATTAAGAGAGAGATAAAGGATAGTGTAAATAATTAGTGTTAGTGGATAGTAAGCTCCACATCATAATTAATATAATATAATTATATAAGTTGTAAATAAAATGATGTGTAGGTGTAATGTGTTGTTTAATTATTCTAAAATTAGAAAGTTCAAATTTTTGAGAGATGGAGTGATAAGGTGAGGATGAAGTAGTATATTAACTGTGTCATTTAATTGGTTGACATGAACCCTTTTTGTAGTATTATGTCAATCTCAATGACACTTGAGTCTTAATAACAAAACATGAAGTTTGGCTACATACTTCAATTCGCTTTCTTCAAAATTATTTTTTACTGATTCAATCAGACAAAATTGTTTGTTCACCAATGATATTGAGGAAGAGTTCAAATATTATTCTGGCAATTTGATTTGAAGTAGACATTTCTTGAAAAGAATTTTGTCGCACTTGGTGGAAATTGGCATTACATGAACATGATAGAGGTCTTAAAAGTTTAATTTAACTTGATATTTAAACATGTCTAAAGCAGAAAAGCAAACCTTCGAAAGTTCAAGCAGACTAAATAGATCAATCACTAATCCTCTCCACCTACAACACACCTACACAATGGTTTTCACCTGAATGGATTGAAACACAGTCTGTGTCGTGGAGGTCGGGATGACGTCGGAGACGACTAGCACCGTATCACCATTCTTGATCAATCCTTTGGTCTTCAGAAGATGGACAGATCTGGTGATGTTACCTTCCATATCATCTGATAGATCGACCAGAAGTGGAGTGACTCCCCAACGTAGGTTGAGGGCCATCCTCGTGCTGCTGTCATTTGTGAATGCGAATATGGGAGGATTTGGACGGTTGCGTGAGATCACTGATGCCATCTGCCCGTGCCTTGTGTACACGAAGATAGCTTCTAGCCCTAAGTTGTTTGCTGCAACCAAAACAAAAGCATGTAAACATGACTGAAGTAAAAGATTGCAAATCGAAATGATGATCACATCAGATATCTTCACTTAGGAATGGGGATTGAATTTGGCAGCAAACATACCCATTGCTGCAGCAGAATTACAGATTTGCTCAGCAATTCGGTCTGGCAAAGATGCTTCGAGATTATGCTGTAACAGAACGTCTTGCCTGTTCTCTTCGCGACTCCACAGTTCCATCCGGCTACTGGTCATCCGCAGCACAGAGAGAGCTTTCTGTCCGAATGGTCCAATAGCCGACTCTCCAGAGAGCATCAGTGCATCAGCATATTGGCGAACGACCTCTGAAACATCAGCAACCTAGATCACAGTAGCAAACGAATAACCAACACATTACAAGTTCTCAATTCAAATTTAGCAAATTCACACTGAAATCCAACATAGTTGATGTAACCAGCAGAGACATTTTTTTTTTAAATTCACATTGTGCAATGTGAGCAAAGGGTGCAATGTGCTCTGAAAGGTAAATCAAAAGGTTTCTGCATTTCTGAAAAGGTGAGACTTTTATTTCCCAATCTACTAACTAGATACTCACAATGTTTAGAAATTTAACTGATGAGGAAAAGAATTAGCTACCTCAGCTCTTGTCGGGGTGGGATATTCAACCATCGACTCCAAAAGCTGAGAAGCTACCAATACTGGCTTATTAAGCTGCCTGCATACGTAGGTGATTTCCTCTTGTACTGTTGGAATTTGTTCTAGTGGGATTTCGACACCAAGGTCTCCTCTTGCTATCATGATTCCATCAGAAGCTGCAACGATTTCATGCAATTTATGAAGAGCCTCCAAACTCTCTATCTTTGCCAATACTTGTATCGATCTGTGAACAATAAATTTCCCATCACATCACATACTATAGAAGATGGAAATGGAATCCACGCCTATATAAGTAATGGTTGGCAACATCCAATTGATGGTGCTGCACATTCATACGAGAAAGGACAAGTTTCTTACTTGGAGGATTTGGTGGAAATATGGTTCTTCAGATGCGTGACAGCATCAGCGTCATTCACAAATGACATAGCAATAAAATCAACACCTTCAGAAATCCCAAAATCTATGTCGGACCAATCCTGATAAATCAGACAGAAACCTCTATAACATTCAATCAAGCAACAAAGTATTAGTGCTGATGTGTAATTTCACTTCTAGTTTGTCAATCAAATCCCTTTTTGTCACTTGTTTTAGTGCATGAAAAAGTTTCCGAGGATCACTATATCAATCAGCTGTATTAGCATTAGGGACTTTATTTACTAGTACTACACTATACATCGGCAATGCAGAAACTATTTGTTTATCACATGATAATTACATGAAATTTAATCATATAAGTTGGATTTGCTTCACCTTAGGTGACAGAGTAGGAAGCTGATAATTTTTTTCAACAAGTTTCCCATCTCTCCAAAAACTTAGTTTAGCTCGTGGCAAGAGCAAGCCAGGGTCTGTGCACTGACAACGCAGATCATTCCCAACCTTTTCCACCACTTTGAAGGTTGCCATTCCTCCATCAAATACGATTTCATCGCCTACATGTATGCCTGAAGAGAAGGATCGATTGAAACAACAACCAAAACAAGAAAGCTTTTTGTTGCTAGTAGAAGTCACCAATTCAATTTCACAGACTGCACACATACCTTCAGCAAAACCTTCATAATTTGCTTGAATCGTAAATGGACGAGAACCCTCAAACTTTTCATTTGTAAAGAACCAAACTGAGCCTTCCTAACAATCCAACAAAAATTGAAAACTATCATAACAAAAAAATTCAACTTTTTCAACTAGTATAAGAGTATGATAACCGTGTCACAAAATCAATACCCCTGCTTTAACAGTGGAAGGAGAACCATGATCAACCACATGAATCTGACTACCCTCAGTATCAATCATCAGAGACACACAAAACCCCTTTTCTTCATTCAACTTCTTAATCTTCCTAATCAAATCCTGATGCCACTCCCTAGTATTGTGGCACATGTTGAGCCTAGCCACATTCATCCCTCCCATAGCCAGCTTCTCCAGATCATCGAGAGAGCAGCACGCGGGCCCTATCGTGCACACAAGCTTCGTCTTCCTCAGCCCCAAGAACCCCTTCTCCCTCAATTCCACTTCTGTAACCACATCAAACCCCAGAGCCCCTTCCAAACTCTTCGAATCTGGAGAAACCCCTGCATCACTCTCAACTCCTACTTGCATCACAGCCTGAACTCCACCAATTCTAGACTCACCAGCTCTCAGCTTCCTTAAATTAAGTGCACACACTTCATTCCTCTTAATTGGGACACCAAATACACCATTCTTGAAATCAAAAGCCCCCTCTCTCTTGATCATCCCACCAAACTTGACTGCTAAATCTCCCAGAGCAACCATGACCTTTTAATTCCTGTAAATATCAAAAGTTGCCAAGTAGTAGTATAAGGAAAAGCGAAGGAACCAAACTTTGCAGTAATCAAGAAAATCAAAAGTTGTTTAAAATCCGAAGGTCGAACCAAAACAAGAAGCCTTTTGCCAATGTTTAGGTTCGGTAAACCCGTCAGGAATTCGTATTTAATATGCCAAGATTTTCGGATTTAACAAGAAAAATACTCCCGCTAGTTGGTTGGTTACTGCCGCTGACATCTACAGTATATATCTATATATAATGTGAAAAAAATCCAAACCCTAATTATGAGAAAAAATGCGAGCTAATTAATTTGAAAAGTAGGCACAGCTAAAAAAGGGCGGCATAGTACGTTCTAATTAAGGGTTGTCCAAGTTTAACGTTCAACACGTGATTCGTGGCGTCTCTGTCACTACACAAAAATGGCGACTCAATTTTAGTTTTGCTGTTTTTGTTTTTCACTGCAGAAAACAGTAAAAAATACTGATCACATGGACGCGTGGAGTGCGTTAAATAAATAGTATAATAAACAAATTTTTTATATTACATAGCTTAATCATTCCCTCTCCGTTCTTAGGCATTTCTTTTCGCTTTTAATTTAGTTTAAATAAATTAAATAAAAGGAGAATAAGGTAGAAAAAAAAAGGTAGCGAGATGAAGAGAGAGTATAGTACTTTATGCCAAAAAAAGAAATGACTCAGCTATAATGGGACAATTCAAAAAAGAATACGACTCAGCTACAGAGGGACGGATGAGTACCACTTATTGGTTACTCGCTCCATTCCATGTTAATAGATCGCGCTTCTTTTCGGTGCTGCTCGAGGTCGTCGACTTCCTATTGTATTTGCGTTTCTCACCCTTTTGTCGAATTAGTTGGTTCCGACACTACCAGCTGTGATGTCATTCATAACTATTGGAGCCGATTGCATCGCAACTCCTTGTTGCTTGTGAAGTGTTTGTAGCCAGAGGTGTGCTTTATGCGCTTTGTTTGGGCCTCCATTTGCTATTTGACCAATTTTCGATGCATCAAACATTTTCCATGTCTTGGTATTACTTTATACTATAGGTTTGTTTTTATATTCTTGATAGATGGTCATCGTCTCTCGAATAATGTGGTATTAATTTCACTTGACCCTCGATCAACCATAATTTCTAGTTGTTGCAGATGACACATAAATTTTAGATTACCGGGTTAACTCGGTTAAAATGGGGCCAGATTCATCTTATATCATGTGCGTGCGGCACTATATAAAATCGGGTTGATCATCTCTCTACCAAAAAGTCTTTGTTTTTGTTAGTTTTGACGACATGGTCTTCGTTCATATCGACACACGCTTTGAAAATATGTTTCGTTACTTGGAGGCATATTACAATTGTACCTATTGCCTATAGTGACTGATCCAGGAAATGAAATTCGTGGTCGGATACAATAAAGAATATTTATACTCCATTATTTTTCGACTCTGATGGCATCCTTTTCGTTGCTTCCTTCTCTGTTGTCGTCTTCATAAATCCTACTAAAGTAATCAGATCTGCAAAGATTATCAGCATCTAAACTATTTTTTTCATGCTCTTCGTCGTGGTTTAAAAATCGCAACTCGCCTTAAATAACATTTATCTTATTTTTATTTCATTGTTAATATAAAATCATAAACTCGATAAGAATTGTTATGCAGAAAGATTACTAAGATGGACAAATATATCGACATTAAAAATTGACATTTGACATGTTTTTAAATTAGACGAAAATAATAGATGTCTTTTAACGAAATCATGTATTTTTATTCTTTTTTTATAAATAAGATAGATATGTATTTTTATAAGACTTATAGTATCATAATCTAAAATTAAAATAAAATCTACACCCTTGAATTTTAAAATTAGTGGATGAGATTAAAGCTCATGAATTTCAATAAATAGTAGACAAAATATCAACAAAAATGTAAGATCATCATTCTATTATCATATGATAATTTTCATGATTTTTTTTATATCAACCTAATGTATTACAAATATCAACACATAGTAGACAAAATATCAACAAAAATGTAAGATCATCATTCTATTATCATATGATAATTTTCATGATTTTTTTTATATCAACATAATGTATTACAAATATCAACACAATGACATGAGTATTTCAACATTTTTAAAAAAGAATTTATCTCCTATATGCAGGAAATTACAAATAAACTCCTATAGAAAGGAGGAAATTACAACTGATGTCAAGAGGCCTCGAACTCGGCACTTCATACAATAATGTCTAAGCTCCTTGCCGCTAGGGCAAAGGCTCTGGACACATGAGTATTTCAACATATGTACACAGAAATTTCAACAAAGTTTTATTGATATTTTCATGCATTATATTGAAATTTTTTGATGCATTTGTTGATATGCAAAAATTGAAATAAAAATTATCAAATTTCAACATCCGAACGTAGTTGGAACATATGCAATTGAGATCTCGTTAGAATCCTTGTAAAATTACCTTTAATTTGATATATTATTTGCCGAAAAAAAATTAAATCGAGAGAATTACGTAAATTTAAAGTTTTGAGATGATTTTGAAGAGACAGAAAGTTTTAACTACTGTGTACTCCTTCCGTCCCACATTAGGAGTTTCATTTGAGTTCGGCACGAGTTTTAAGAGATGTAAAGAAAAGTTGGTGAAAAAAGATAGTAGAATGTGGATCCTACTTTTATATAATAGTTTTATAATAAAATGGTTTGTGGAATGTGAGACCTATCACCATTCATGGAATATTTCAAACGGGACTCCTAAAGTGGGACACCCAAAAATGGTAAACCGGGACTCCTAAAGTGGGACGGAGGGAGTATAATAATTGACATTAATACTCTTTAAATATATTTACTAATTATATAATTTAAAATATAATATACTTGGCATTATTTCAACTTCTAGATCTTCTAATCTAATGGATAAGAATTTATCTTAATTTTGGATTGCTAATTACTCCATCCGTCCGCGAATAGGAGTCCCGGTTCATAATTACTATAAAGTAAAGAGGCACACATTCCACCAATTTATTCCACTCACATAGTATCATTTAAAACTACTCCATTCGTCCCTTATAATTTGTCATCATTTGACCCGGCATGAGTTTTAAGAAATATAATAGAAAGTGAGTTGATAAAATTTGTGTCATGTAGGTTCCACTTTTATATATTAGTTTTAATACTCCATCAGTCCCTTAAATTTTGTCATATTTTGACCGGACACGAGTTTATAAATGTAAAGGAAATTGAGGTGAAAAAGTTAGTGGATAGTGTATCATACTTTTATATATTAGTTTTATAATAAAATGTGAGGGAGAAATGAGTTAGTGGAATATGTGGTCCACTACTAAAAATGGCAAAAAGTTAAATGTGACAATTTTTTTGGGACGGATGGAAATGAAAAATGTGACAAAATTTAAGGGACAGAGGGGGTAGTAAAATGTGAATGTGTTTGAGTTAGTGGAATGTGTGGTCTACTACCAAAAATGGTAAAAGTGAAATGTGACAAATTTTTAGGGACGAACGAAAATAGAAATAAGTGATAAATTTTCAGGGACGAAAGGGAGTAATATAAATAAGTGGGACTCATATTACACTAACTTTCTTCTACCCATTTTTCTTAGCATTTCTTAAAACTGATGATGGAAAGAAATGTGACTCTTATTCGCCGACGGAGGAAGTAGTTAGCAATTGATCACAACATAACATTGTACTATAAGTAATTATCAATCCATTGTATGAAAAAGTAGAAATACTAGTGGCCATCATAATTAATTATTTACTCCATCAGTTTCTTATAAATAGAAATTTTGAATACGGAACAAGTTTCGATTTAAAATTAGTAAAGTAAGGGAGATGAGAGAAAAAAAGAGTAAAGTGAAAGGAAAAAATGAGAAAAAATAATGAAAGCAGTGTTAATGGATTGTGGAGCTTATTTCCTAAAATAAAAAATTTAAATTTTAAGCGACAGATAAAAAAAAGAATTTTTATTTTTAATATTTAACGCGGGATAAAAGTGTTATATTAACAAACCAAAAGTTGGGTAGTATTTTTCTTTTTCATCGTCTTCTCACCTGTAACTCCATTTTTCACTCTCTGCAACTCAATTTTTTAAATTCTTCTTCTCAAATATTCAAACAACTCCTCTCTGCCTATAAATTTATCGTCTCACTCACATATGACCACCAAGAATCATGACTGTTCTCTTTCCCGCTCCGGCGCATCATTGGGTCGGCGGGCGACTTCAAAGGCCGGAACTAATGGAGTTTCCTTGCCTTAGTTGGCCGGCGGCGGGGTCGGCCGACCCCGCCCGACTCCACCTGGATCCGCCCTTGTTGGCTATTATGAAGCTTTGGTTCATCGGAAAGTTGAAAGTTGTTCAAGGCTTGGGGCCTTGGGCCAATTCGTTGTATGCATCTTGGGGAGTCGACGTCTAGTAAGAGCATCCACTACGCGGCGCGCCGGCGTCCCGTGACCCGTCCCGGAGAGACGGGTCTGTCGCGCGACGCGTTGCAGCGCGCCGACCCGTCCTGCGCCCGTCCCGGGTCCCGTGTCTCTGAGACAAGCAACGGGCCTTCTCGCCGCGCGCCTCGGCGACGTGGTGCGACCCGGCGTCGTGCATGACGCCCACTCGCCGGCCCGCGAGTGGGAGTCGTCACGTGCTGACGCAATAAATATTTTTTAAAAAAATTGTATTTTAAAAAAAAATAAAAATAAAAGAAAAAAATCTAACGGTAATAATACCATTTTTTGTTTTTTTTTTTATTTTTTAATTAATTTTTTACTCTATAAATACTCCTAACTCATCCTCATTTCACACACAACTACTCATCTATTCTTCCTAAATCATCTAAATTTCCTCTCCAATTTTCATCTAACAACTCTTCTCCAAGATGTCTGGCGACGGCAACTACAGCGGTTCCGGCTCCGGCGGGTGGGATCTCAATGCGTTCGGCGATTGGGAGACCATGATCAACACACTGGGAGGTTCCGGTTCGTCGACGCCGGGGACCCAGGGTTCGGCGACGCCGAGGGGTACCAACCACCCAATTTTGACGTTGATGCTTATGCCCGTCCCTCCGCCCCGCAGTATTCGCAGGGATTATCCCAGATTCGGGAGGATTTTCCGTTCATCCCACGCCGGGAGTAGGCTGAGGCGGTGGAGGTGGCCAAGGCGGTGGAGGTGGCCAAGGCGGTGTACAACCCCAGGCGGGCAAGGAGGAGGAGGAGGAGGAAGGGGAAGAGGAAGAGGAACAGGAAGAGGAAAAGGATCTAGGCTGGCATCCATACAGCAACCTCGAAACGCTGGCGGTGTCCAACGCCTGGGTTACCGTCTCGTACGATCCCATCGTCGGGAATCAACAACCCCGAAAGTGTTTTTGGGAAAAGGTCTGCGAGCTCTACCACCAGATGAAGCCGAAAGGCTCCCGCAAGCGCACATTTAAAATGCTCTGCTCTCATTTTGACCGAGTCGACAGACAGGTCAAAAAATAATGCGGCATCTACTCGACCGAAGCGGCGAACTACCAAAGCGGCGCTTCGGGAGACGACATTCTGAGGGCGGCTTTGCGCGCCTACAACCAGGACACCGACAAACAATTCAAATTTGTTGATGTTTGGCAGGCTGTCAAGGACGTGGAACGGTGGGCCGGCGGTGTCCGCTCCAGCTCGAGCTCAACCTCGAAGCGCACGAAGCACACGGCGAGTGGCCAATACTCGTCTGGTGACACCGGTGAGGGCAGCGACGCACTAGAGGCTGCCTCGCAGGAGTTTTGCGGGTACGACCGGCGATGCCGGGGGATCCAGCCGTGGGCGCCGTCTGCCACAAGGGACGAAGGCGGTGAAAGCGGCTAGAGCGAGGAAGGGCCGAGGTGAATCAAGCCAGGCTGGCTCGGGACCGGGCTCGCGGGGAGGCTCGGACACACTTATGGCGGTGTACATGACCGCCACAATGGCGGACGTTTCCCGCTACTCGCCCTCCCAATATGCAGCCTGGTGTAACGGAATTGTGCATATGGCAGCACAACTTGGCCTTCCGACTACCCCTCCACCTCGACCGCCTTCGGGGGATGATTCGCCGGCGGAGTAGTTTTTTTTATTTTCTTTAAATTTGTATTTTAAATTATGCAACCGTTTAATTTTTTAGGATTTTAATTGTGTGTATTTTTTAAAATTTTAAGTTGTACTTTTTTTTATGTTGTGTGTGTTTTTAATGAAGTGTGTTTGTTTTAATTGGGTTGGAAATAAAAATAAAAAATGAAATTGAATGAATAATAATTTAAGGGACGGTTTAAGGGACGGAGCGTTGCAGGTTCCGCCCCTTAGTTAAGAGATGGAGTAAAAAAGTACAGTGAGGTCCTTAAATAATAGTTTAAGGACGGTGGGGGGACAGCGTAGTGGATGCTCTAACAACCTTGAGTCACGTCTCCAAAGGATATTGTTTATTACTGAAATACAAGGTATAACAAATTATTGTTAATTAATGTGGAGATTTTTCGTAACTGGAGAAATCATCACACATTGGGTGTTGATAATTAATGTCTAGAAGGTGCTAAAATTATTATTGTATCAAATCACGTCTTGACGTGGGTTGATAAGATACTATTAACACGTTTTAGAATAAAGTTTTATTGTACATAAACTCTGGCTAATTGGAATTTAACTCAAACATAATAAATAAAAGTCTTGAACAAGATATTTTAAAAAAACTAGTTAATAAAGTAAACCAACAACATATTCAATTAATTAACTAACACTCCGTATTAAATATTTTAAACAATAGGAAATAGTTAATGTCAAGGTGGCCAAATTATAGTAGTTTGAGATTCAGTTGAGATATCATCATAACAATATTAATTTCGAGATAAATATTAATATTCTGTTAATATTTTGAGATACATTTTTGAAATTTAAGTTAATCAACATTTAGCTCAATGGATAAGCCTGAACTCAAGCTCATTTGGTCCCTAAATTAGCCTTATAGTTACTCCTTTCGTCCCACAAGAATATCTCTTTTCTCTCTAGTCCGTTTCACAATGAGGTGGGACCTGTTATTCACTAACAAATAGTATTAATTATTTTTTCTTTCTATTTCTCTTACTTTATCAATTGTATATTAAAACCTCCAACTAAAAGCGCATACTTTTGTAGGACGGAGGAAGTATTATTTAAAAGAAAAGAGAGAGATAAAATTTATATTGTGGAAAAACACTAAGTGCTAACATTGTAGAAAAAAATAAATTTGCTTCCAAAAACATTGCAGGAATAAAATTATGGTTTTTAACCTATTTGAATTTTTTTCTCTATATTTGTTATATCTTCCTCTATTTCAATTAGCACATTTTGTAGTAGTTGTGCATACAATATTCATGCTTGTTTGTCAAGATTTCATATAGGAAAGTAACCTGATTTCTTAATTTTTGGAATTTAGTATTTGCTTGATTTTTAATCAAACTAGGAAAGTAATCAAAATCATGGAAAATAATTTTTCAGGATTCTGATTCCAACTTTTTCTTGGTATTCAATTTCTCAGTTTTAGGATCTTCATATTTAAGTACTGAATAGAGAATAACTTTTATTTTTCTATACAACTATTATTATTATTATTATTATTAATTTATTATTTTAATATTAATTAAAAATTATGAATCATACTTAATAATAATAATAATAATTATAATTATATCTAATTATGATTATTATTATTACTACTGTTTACAAAACAATTATAATATAATTATTTAAATTATAAATCATATAATATTAAATAATGATAGTTATTATTGTCATTATTATTTTATTATAAATTAATAACTAATAGAAGGTCTTAATGAATTTTTAAAATTATAAATTATATTCAATTACGATACTAATAAATAATTACATAGGAATTATATGTTATTATTATGATATTATAAAATTATAATTTTAAAAAAATCTTAATCTAATTTTAAAATTATGCTTATAATAATAAATATAATAATTATTTTCTATTATTATATTTTAATTATTATTTTAAAAAAATATTAGTATTAGTATAGTTTTAAAAGTATTGATTATATGATTATTATTAATAATTATTTTATTAATGAAATTTCTAATTATTATAATATTGGTTTAGTGTTTAAATTAAATACTAGTACTATAAAATTTAAAATTTTGATAGTATTATTTAAATTCATTTTTTTCCTAAATCATTTTGCCTGCCAATTCCATGGAATTGGAATTAAATTGGAATTGCAATTCCATGGAATTGAATTGGAATTGCAATTCCATGGAATTGAATTAGAAGGAATTGAATTATAATTCAATTTCAATCCTTTGTTTGGTATAATTAAAGAATTGATACGGAATTGTATTATAATTCCAAATCCTTTGTTTGGTAGTAACTCAAAACAAATGAATTGGAATTGAACTAGAATTCAATTTAAAATTCAAATTTTTTAAATAACTAGTCTAAACAGAAAACACACGTAGAAACAACAGCAGCACCTAGCAACGACCAAAAGCAATTCAAGAAATGGAGTTTCTCTCCATCTTCTAGCAGTTGGCGGCTGGGATCCATTGTCATTGCCGTCTGCCATCTTCGTGAGCTTGCTGAATTTCTTCCATCCGGATGTTCATGCCGACGTCTGCTTGGGCTTGTCCAACTTGTTGAAGTCGCGCTGCAACATCTCCATGTCGTTCTGACAGTCTCCAGCTTGAACTTGAGAGTGCTGATGTCCTCCTTTGCCGTTATCTATCCTTCTTGAAATGATTGAGAAGTTCCCTCCAAAAATGTCTTCCGGTTTGGCACCATGGGCTGGTACAGTGACTCCCCGCCATCTTTCATGGCAACCACGTTGCTTATCTTAAACTGCTCAGAGAAGAAGACCTGCACCACCACTCAGAGAGAGACCCTCATTCTGTGCAGTTTGCGCATACACTCATCAACGAACGGCTTCTGGCACTCCATCACGCAGCAGAGCCTCTTCCTCTCGTGCTCTATCAGCACCAGAACCACAAACCAACTTCCATTATTCCATAACTTACTCCTCCTAACATGATTACTGCCAAGAATCTCTCCAAGATGATCCACCAGTGGCACTAGTTCTTTGCTGCACGCCGCAAGCTCAGTGAAACTATAGAAACACATTTATAAGAAAACAACATTATCATAGAGAACTATTCATTGAAAACCAAATTATACAAGTACTACTACTATATACAACAAACAAATAGTACCATTGGATGCTTAAAAATTGACCAGAAATAAGGATCAGATTAGAACTAAGCAGAATTAACTAATCGCATTTGCAATAAAGAATACCGTATATAAGATCAGAATCGATAAACCCAATCTCTGAGAAAAATCCAACACAAATCACAGACAAAAAAAATAGTGGACTGACAACATCTAACTTCGAAATTGAAGCTCAGTAGACAGGATGAATTTACGAAAACTTTAAGATCACAAACGAACAAAAATTAACCAAAATGAAGTACAGATGGACTATAGTAAGCACTAAGCACTAACCACAACAATGGCAGCAGAAAAGTGAAGGAAAAGCACTCAACAAACGCACAAATTCAAGATAGTCACCCAATGCACGAAAAAAATCTAGGGAAACAAGGGTTAGCATTTAGCAACAATTAATCTTAATCGAAGCAAGAATCGGAAGATGAGCAAGTAAAATTAATTCGTAACAACAAAATTTCAAATAAATTCATCCAAAAAATTAAGAACATCACCGTGGCTCTCCATCAAATACGAAACAAAACTAATCAAATTGATAATTTGATTCTTCACCTGATTATCCATCAATCGATCACAGAGATGAAGCGGCTAGGTCACGCCGCAATTGCAGAGAGAAAGAGCTAGGGCACGCGAAGACGGAGGGAGAGAGAAAAAAGAAGCGAGGAGAGAGGAAACGAAAAAGTGTTGCATATTTCAGTTTTTATATGACCCGTTTCTATTTTGACCGGTGTGGGGTCTGCGTTTTTTTTAAATTCCAACCCGTTTTTACATGGAATTGAATCATAATTCTTTTGTTATGGTATGAAGATAAAATTGTGGAATTAGAATTGGTAGAACTAGAGCATCTCCAATGGTAATAGGTCAGCCATAAGCTAGTAACAAACTCCTTCTGCCACATCATCAGTACTAAAAACTCCTCATGTCACGTCAGCATGATAAGCAACTGGACAAGCAATAGACTAGCCACAATAAATAAAATTATAAAAAACAAATAATTAACCATCACACAAAATACGGAATTAAATTTACGACACAGATATGGGAAAATTCAATAATAATATTTAAATTAAAAAAGTACATTAATTAAAAAAAATCTAACCACGTGCAGTCCTCCGCGCCCACAACTCTTCAATTAAATCCTTTTGGAGTCGAATACGAGCATCCACTTGGCGCATGTCGGCATGTGCCTTGAGGCGGCCGACTTCATCGTGAGGTACCCCCTTCGTACGTTGGGGGCGGCCACGCCGTGGCTTGGGCCGGCTTCATTAGCATCGTCATTTGCCTAACTAGTCAGTTGTACACCTTCATCTTCGACAATCATGTTGTGCAGGATAATACATGCATACATTATATCAGCAATGCAGCCGACATGCCACAAACGCGTTGGACCCCTAATTGCCGCCCATCGAGACTGGAGCACACCAAATGCGCGCTCCACGTCCTTGCGCGCCGACTCCTGCCGTTCCGCAAAGTAGGTCTTCCTCTCATCTGATGTGCATCTGATCGTCTTCACAAAGACAGGCCACCTAGGGTATATCCCATCCGCCAAGTAGTAGCCCATATCATGCTGGTCCCCGTTGGCGATAAAACTGATGGCCGGACTGACACCCTGGCACTGCTCGTTGAAAAGGGGCCACGAGTTGAGGACGTTGAGGTCGTTGTTCGACCCGGCTACCCCAAAATATGCATGCCAAATCCACAACCGGTAATCAGCTACGACCTCGAGGATCATCGTTGGATTCTTTCCCTTGTAGCCGGTCGTGTAGAACCCTTTCCAGGTAGCGGGACAGTTCTTCCACTCCCAATGCATACAATCTATGCTGCCCAACATCCCGGGGAACCCATGCTTCTCCCCGTGCATCTGCATCAGATCCTGGCACTCTTCAGGGGTAGGGCTTCGAAGATACTGATAACGGAATATTTCAATGACGCTCTGACAGAAATACTTCAGACAATCCAGGGCAGTCGTCTCACCGATGTGGAGGTACTCGTCCCACATGTCTGCCGCGCCTCCGTAGGCCAACTGTCTGATTGCCGTAGTGCACTTTTGTATAGGTGTGTGGCCGGGTCTGCCAGCCGCATCGTACCTGAACCGGAAACACAAATATCGACGCTCCAAAGCATCAACGATACGCATAAACACTGCCCTATGCATCCTAAAACGCCCCTGAAAAGAGGCGCCCCAAACTGCGGCTCCTCCGCAAAGTAGTCTTCATATAGCCGCTGATGTGCAGCTACATGATCCCGATCAATCACTGCTCGTCGGTGGACAACGGGTGGAGGTCGAGGTACCACCGGCTGCATGGCCCTTTGTATCAACCGGTTTATCTCGAGGGACGTGTAGGCCTCCAACTCTTCGTTCATTTGCCGTTCGTACTCCTCAGCATCACCACCACTACCACCACTACTACCACCCGCATTACTCATTTCACGTTGTTGCTCTTGTACAGAAATTAAGATGGAGAGAAAACTCGTTAAAACAAGTGGTGCGAATGAAAATGACGTGCAAATCGCGTATATATAATGTTTCGAAAAAAAAATGAGCTGGCCGATCGCTCGCCGATCGGGAGCCTGCAATGGCGGCCAGCCGACCGGCGAGCGGACCGACCAGCACCCGAAAATCGGCGTCGGGTCGCCGATTTTTTCGCCAAAATGGCGCTCGCCAGTTCCAATAGTTCGGCGAGCGGACCGGCCAGGAATCAGCTAGCCTGTCCGCTCGTCGCCATTGGAGATGCTCTTAGAATTCAATTCCAAATCCATATGGAATTAGAATTGGTAGAATTAGAATTCAATTCCAAATCCACATATTTTTATATTGCCGAACAACTGCCTTAATTCCGTGGTGCCGAACGCACCCTAATAACACAAGAAGGTTTTTGGCTAGGTAGACGGGCAGAGCTTCCATAGAATATGGCGTTGCTACATGATTTTCTCGTTTTACAATTTAGCCCAGAATAGATTATTCCATGTATCCACCGAAAAATTCAGCAAGTTGATCTTCAGTCTTCACTGCCTGATTGTGACAGAGATACAAGATCGTCGTTAGGTTTCTGAGGATTCCGCACAAGATTTTCACCCTACTCACTGTAAATACTCGCAATTTGTGCCATATACCAGTAGCAGACTACTCTTATTTGGGTTCGTGTTTTGAGATTTTGCTCTTGGAGCGTCCTTGCACGTATATACATGTATATTTAGGATGGCGCTCGCAACGACAACACAGTCGATTCGCTACATTGCTCCGGCAGCTGCCACCGGAGCTAGCAACCTTGATGCTCTCTACCGACTACTTGCTGACCTTTCCATCCGCGGCAATCCCAAGGTCTGAAAAACTGTTTCGCTGTTCTTATCAGCCGCGCGCACTTAATTTGTGTTTTGAGGTTGCAAGCTAAACGTAGCTAAAGCTAAAGCCCGTTTCATTTTGTTTTTTTATTTCCTCATCTTGCGATGTTGTGGGGCTGGGATTTGGTGTTTTCCAGGATGCTAAGGTTGTGTTCGGTTTTCTAGATAAAATAATGCCAAGATACAATCTAGGATTGTGTTGTGAGATTATTTTAGTCATAGGAGTTAGCTATGACTATTTATCCCATGATTATCCATCTAGGATTGAATTGTGGGATTGAATCTCATGAACCAAACACACTATATATTTAATCCGAGATACAATCTTGCAAATCGAACACCCCTAAAGGAATTAAATTGTATTATACTACTACAATACTACTTGTAAATATGTAAATTCTGTTGGACATATTGATGAATGAAGTGTTTGTTAGGATGGAGCTGCTCCAGCATTGAGAAGATATGTCGAAGAACAAGCTCGTGATCTCAGTGGTGAAGCGTTTTCACGTTTTATGGATCAGTTATATGATCGTATTACTGGTCTTTTAGACAGCAGTGATGTTGCTGAAAATTTGGGTGCTTTGAGGGCCATTGACGAGCTGATAGATGTGGAAATTGGAGAGAATGCAGTCAAAGTGGCAAAAATCGCAAATTATATGCGAACTGCATTTGAGGCAAAACGTGAATCTGAAACTTTAGTTATTGCTAGTAAAGTTTTGGGCCACTTGGCGAGAGCTGGTGGAGCAATGACAGCTGATGAAGTGGAAAGACTGGTATGTTCAAAATTTCTGCGATTAGTAGCCTAATACCTCAGATTATTTTGACCTGTTATCCTTGCTGTCTTTCTCAGGTAAGAATTGCATTGGATTGGCTTCGCGGTGATAGAGTTGAATACCGCCGTTTTGCTGCTGTTTTAATTTTAAAGGTACGTCCCGCCACCTGCTCCTACAGATTGTTCTTAAACCAAATTACCTATGTGTTGAAGCTTACAACTTTGACTATGATTGTTTGAATATTGCTAGAGTTTCCCTCCGCAAAATAAATAAATTGCGTTTGCTTGTGTGAGTAATGGAAGAAAGAACATTGAAAGGAGTTGGTGTCTTGATGATGCATGAATGTTTATGATATATGGCTTTGATTTGTATAGTATTAGTATAAAAAGCTAAGTGGCAAACACTAAGTCACTAATGGAGATAACTCCCTATTGTTATGTTTTTTCCAACTTGTTCCCGAAGGGATGACTACTCATTTGACTAATGGACGATTTGACTTTTGTAGCTGAAATTTGATTTTTCTTTTCTTGGCATAAATGGGCTCTTTTTAACACAGCAGTTATGTCTCATTACACTTTCAGGAGTTTCCCTAGTATTGCTTCTCAGTTTGTCGTTGCTGCTGTAACTGGATATTTTCACTCGATAGCTTGTGCAGCTCATGCTAAGGGAGTGGATGATAGTTTACAGGTATTGTATTTTGGGGTTGTTCTTTATTATTGTGAGACTATGGGTCATCAAATCCTAGGTCTTCTGCGTTATTTAAAGTAATTTTTGCTGAAAATTGGATGGGTGTTTTCCTCTATTTGATCTATCATGTTCTAGTTTTGTTTGAGAATTCTTCTGTATTGTTTGGTGTGGTTGTAAATTTTCATATGTTTATTAGTGCTTTTATGTTCTTTATTTCAACAAGCATTCTCATTAGTGAGATGCTTAGTCTCAGGTTCGAGATATATCCTCGACATTCTCTATTGTATGATACTGATATTACCTTTTTTTGTTAAATTTCTGCATGCATTGATAACCCTATTACTTATCATTGTGATCATGGAATTTCAGGATATCCTTCGTCTCCTGACTTTATGGTTCAACCATGGAGCTACAACTGAAGTTCAGATGGCATTGCAGACAGGGTTTTCCCTTGTTAATATAAACACTTGGCTGGTTGTTTTGCCTCAGATAATTGCCAGGATACATTCCAATAACCATGCAGTAAGGGAACTGATACAATCCCTATTAATCCGAATTGGTCAGAGTCATCCACAGGTTTGTTTTGGAAGATAACCCGTGTAATCATATGTTTACTAGCAGACAATGGCATCAATAGTTAGTTTTGGTCAAACTGACTATGTTTTGTTTATTCTCTTGATATTTCTTAGGATAATTTATTCATGCAGCACAAGTTCTAAATTTGGTGCAATTTTGTTCAGTCGCATCTAGGAAGTTGATAAGCTTTTCAGCTATGCTGCATTGTGAATAATTGGTGATAATAATTTTGAAATTTTTAAAGATTGTTATTTTTCGAATGGTAGTTTTCCATTAGGAAAGGTAAAAATGGGTAGTTTATTTCTAACACTGAGTATTAAAAAAACACTCAGAAAACAGTGAAGTGCTCGGTCAAACTTAAAGTCTGCCTATTTTTCATTATCTGACATCTGAAAAAAAATGCAACTTTTCCTGTGGTGAGCATGTTACACAATTACGGACAATAGTTCTAAGGACATAATTTATGAAATTGGTGTTTAAAGGTTAAAGTGGAGAGACTAAAATATGAGATAAAATAAATATGAGAGAGAATGAGAGATTAAGAAGAAAAGAGAATAAAGTTTTTTGCCAAAAAAGGTAATGACTCAACTAACTTGGGACAGCTCGAAACGGAATACGAATCAACTACCTTGGGATGGATGGATTACTTTTTAAGGATCACTTCCACCATGGAGGCTCAACAATTTACTAGCAAACCAAGAATCTAGGAATTATCTGAACACCCTCTTCCCATATCTCTAGAACTATCTAAACTTATGTTTTCTTGTGATGAGGCTAGAGTCAGAAGTAGTATTGAATCTAATGCTAATGAGGTAGGAAGTCTGACCTCTTAAAAAAAAAATCAGAACTAGGAATTAGATAACCAAGCTGATACTGCAAGACAACATTTGATATTCAATATTAGGATCTTAGTGAACGAATTTGAAGTACTCCCTCCGTCCCAAGGAAGATGACCCCTTCCTTGGGCGGCACGGAATTTTATGCACTTTTATTTTGTGTGTTAGGTGGAGAGAGGGAATAAAGTAGAGATAACGGGGTTTCTACTCTTAGTAATGAGTCATCTTGGGTGGGACAAACTAAAAAGGAAAGTGGGTCATCTTCGGTGGGACGGAGGGAGGATAAGTTAATGTAAGTATGTAACTGATACTAGACTAGTGTAATGAATAGTTTGATACTTTGATTATCCTTTTCTGAACCTTTTCACTATATGAGCATCTCTTTATTGTTTACATGTCTAATTTAAGCCTGTTACGCAGGCTCTTATGTACCCTCTTCTCGTGGCATGTAAATCCATTAGCAATTTAAGGAGAGAGGCAGCGCAAGAAGTGGTTGATAAAGTTCGACAACATAGTGGTATACTAGTGGATGAGGTAACGGAGGAATGTCGTAATGATTATTCTCTGATGTCTGCTTTCCCCCTTTATCTGACATTGCTTCTTGAATTAAAAGGCACAACTTGTGTCCACGGAATTGATCCGAGTTGCAATACTTTGGCATGAAATGTGGCATGAGGGTTTGGAAGAGGCGAGCCGCTTATACTTCGGCGAACATAACATTGAAGGCATGTTGAATGTCTTAGAGCCATTACACAGAATGCTTGAGGAAGGAGCAGCAAGGAATATTTCAACTATAAAAGAGAAAGCCTTCATTCAGGTAGAGCTCCTTTATACAGTACTGCTTGTTTCTAATATCATGAGCATATATTTTTGAAGTTCCAAAAACTTATAATAAGATGGCACTCGTAATAGTTTTCATTTTCTTTTATACATATTCCTCTATGTGCAAAATGATCCTCTCTTCCCTTGAAACTATTAAAAGAAAGAAAATTGACCTTTTTTAATGAGTTCACTTCAATCATTCCAGTTTCATTTTTGTTTTCGTTGATTGAGAAACAATTTGCTCTTCAGGCATACCGGCATGAACTTTTGGAGGCCTATGAATGCTGCATGAGATACAGAAGAACTGGAAATGATGCAGACTTGACTCAGGTATGATTTGTAAAGGAATATCATGATGTTTCCACCTTTATTGAAGTTATGGCTGACTTTATTACTACCTGCTTATTTAAATCTGTCCAGGCTTGGAATCTGTATTATCATGTGTTTCGGCGTATAGATAAGCAGCTTCAATCGCTGACCACTCTGGATTTGCAGGCAAGAAGAAATTTCTAACTGGTGTTTATTTTTTACTTTGGAGAAGTTGCTGACTGATTTTATTTTATTTTATTTTTGGATAAACTAGTCTGTCTCTCCTGAGCTGTTGGAATGTCGTAATCTGAAACTAGCTGTGCTTGGAACCTATATAGCTGGTATAGTTGGATTATTTGTCAAGCTCTGTTCTCCCCCCAAAGCCCCAAAAAACACGTATGTACATCCCATGTGGATATATATACATTACGGATTGCTATATTCTAATGAAGTCACAATTTGTTTCCCAGATTCACCTGTGGTGACAATTGCATCATTTGCACCCCAGCTTGTTGTCATCACGTCCAAACAACGACCTCGGAAGCTGACAATTCATGGAAGTGATGGGGAAGAACATGCTTTTTTGTTGAAGGGGCATGAAGATTTACGCCAAGACGAGCGTGTCATGCAGGTGTTGTTGATACTTCTATACTCTGTCAATAGTGGTTCTTTTTCTAATATCAAAGTGTCATGCTGTAATTTTTTAATCTTGTAACAGAGTGATCCATTGTCTTTTCCATTTTAAACAATTAATGTTGTTGCATTTCTCCATCAGTTGTTCGGTTTGGTAAATACTCTACTAGGAAATTCTAGAAAAACTGCTGAAAAGGATCTCTCTATCCAAAGATATTCAGTCATTCCACTATCCCCAAACAGCGGCATCATAGGATGGGTGCCAAATTGTGATACCTTGCACCATCTCATTCGTGAGTACAGAGATGCTAGAAAGGTTTAACCTATTTCTCCTATTCCTCCTTTGTGCACCTCGGCAAATCTCTTATTTATAGTTATGGGCTTTTCCTGGTAGTTATAGCAATTATTTCTTGTTTTGTAGATCACTTTGAACCAGGAGCATAAGCTGATGCTTGGTTTTGCTCCAGATTACGATCATTTGCCTCTTATAGCAAAGGTTGAGGTGTTTGACTATGCACTACAGAATACAGAAGGCAATGACCTTTCAAGGGTATGGATTGTTCATGGATTGGCTTATTTTGATTTCTTCCCCCCATGGAAGTATGGATTTCCATGGATTGACTTATTTTGGTATGGAAATGGTAGGTGCTCTGGCTAAAGAGTCGCACTTCAGAAGTCTGGTTGGACAGGAGGACCAACTACACAAGAAGCTTAGCTGTCATCAGTATGGTAATATTATGTTCTAAAAGCATTTAGATGTAGACTTGTTTATAAAACCATGACAAAAGTTAATAATTAAATGGTGATTATGAACTTCCGTCATATATGTATATGTATGGTTCAGAGTTCAGACTTACATATGTATTTGATGTAATTATGGAATTATATATACAATATTCATATAATTGCTAAAATACAAATTATATATTATAAAGAGATTTTTAAATGAATTATTGTTGCTTGTATATATTGGAATACTTTATAATTTAGTGTAGAATTTCAATGGCTCAGTGTGATATTTAAAGTACTCCAATGTTAGTACATTGGGATAAGGGGTACCTTAGTGTTAAATTTTCTTCTCATTACATCCCTGAAACACAGTGTGAGATATTCATCTAGCTCTATCAGTTAACATAAAGTTTGAAGTGATCTCATTGTTTTTTTGTAAAATCAACTACGCAGATTGATTTTGATTTTAAATACTAACTCTCTCCGTCCCACCACAAGCGATCAACTTTCCATATTGGTTTGTCCCACCAGTGATCAGTTTCCTTTTTTAACAAAAAACAAAACTTTAACCCTCTCTTACTTTATTATCTCTTTCTTACTTTTTCCTCTCTTATACTTTATTCTCTCTACTTTAACTTAATATAGTACTATATCATTTTCTTAAATCTCGTGCCCAAAAGAAATCCATCACTTGTGGCGGGTCGAAGGGAGTATTCATTTTGGTGTAGAACAATGTCAAATAATTTGAATACTATTCAAGTGTTGGCAAGTTACTGTTAATGAAAAGAAAATAGTTTTTGGCCCTAAATTTGAATAATATACATTTGTTTTTATCGCTTTGAATAATATACATTTGTTTTTATCGCAGAATTCTCTTGCATGTTGAACATTTTCTAGCTTTAAATTTTACTCCCACCTTTTCCAGGTTGGGTACTTGCTTGGCTTGGGTGATCGGCATCCAAGCAATCTCATTCTGCATCGGTTCAGGTACCAAAGATATAACAAATTTATGATTGTCAATAGTTTGATTTTCTTAGTTTATTTAGAAAAGATATTGTTGACAGTGGCAAGATACTGCACATTGACTTTGGGGATTGCTTTGAAGCTTCAATGAACCGGGAAAAGTTCCCAGAAAAGGTTGGACAGTAAATTTTGTTTTCTTTCTTTTCTTGGAAAATGTGGAAGTTTGGGCATTTGTCTTAGTAATAAATATTGGCTGGTCTAGGTTCCTTTTCGGCTCACAAGAATGCTTGTTAAAGCAATGGAGGTCAGTGGTATTGAAGGAAATTTCCGCTCCACTTGTGAAAGTGTCATGCAGGTTTTGCGGACTAACAAAGATAGTGTTATGGCAATGATGGAGGTAAAACTCACTGTTTCAGATGCTTTTAATAAATCTTGTGTCTGCTTCCAAATTTATTTGTTTTCTGGTGATAACTTGGTTCATAATTGTGATGTTATCCTTGTATATTAATTTGTCCTATTTATTTAGGAATTAAAAAGATAGGGCTTCTCTTGTGTTTGGACTACTGAACAAGTAGGTTAATTGTAATAGGGCATTCTCCAATTCATCAACCAATATGCTACTCCAGAAGTTAATTCAAATATGCAACACTCCTATCTCAACTTTATCCAGGAAGTCACTTAGGGTTGACTAATTGAAACATACTTTTGTACTATCATTTTATGTCAGTTATGTTATCTTGCTAGATCTAACTTGTAGTTAACTTTTAGACATTTCTATATTATCTGCTTATAGTTGGCATAGTTTTGACTTAATCCAAGACCCTGAGATGTGGTTTCACAAATTCATTTATCCTCTCAAATAGTATAACAATATCTGGTTGGTGTCCAGGCATTTGTGCATGATCCCTTGATAAACTGGCGTCTTTTCAACTTAAATGAAGTCCCTCAAATATCTACCCTCACAAGTAGTATGCATGCCCAACCCGCTGTCAACGAAGAGGAATCTATCTCAAATAGAGAGATGCTTCAACCACAGCGAGGTGTTCGCGAGAGGGAGCTCCTTCAGGTATGCCTCAATAGTCTGAATTTTTGTTGCTTGTAAGCCATGCTCATTGACGTTAAACAAAACTGCTTTATAGGCTGTAAATCAATTGGGCGATGCTAATGAGGTTCTGAATGAAAGAGCGGTAGTTGTCATGGCAAGGATGAGCAACAAACTTACTGGAAGGGATTTCTCTTCCATACCATCGAGCTCCATCCAACATTCCCTAGAGCATGGTACCTTGATTTCTGGTGACACTCATGAGGCTGACCATGGATTATCTGTCAAATTACAAGTCCAGAAGCTTATTCTTCAAGCAATGTCACACGAGAATTTGTGCCAAAACTATGTGGGGTATGTTTTTTGTTATAGAAATTGATGGTTGTTCCAAATGAATCAAATTCCCTACTTATTGGTAGTAACAGTTTTCTCTAAGCTTAAGAATCTCTTTTCAATTAGTATTTATTTGCATCTTTTAGTTTTTTTTGATGCATTTGTATTTGACAAAGTGTTTTCATGCTTCAGGTGGTGTCCTTTCTGGTAAGGTGTGAAGATTTCCAGATGAAAAAATATGTATCAGATGTTTCTAGTTGTAAAATTGGTGAGTGGAGTCAACAATTTCTTTGTAAATAATTTAGCTTTATTGGACAAGTAATAATTCTATTTCTATCCAATTTCCAGTTGCTGTTGTACAGATCATTATGTATATTTGTGTAAATATTGTACAGACCGTTAAGTTATTTTGTAAATAATACTATACTACTATATTTTATGCTCCCTTCTATGTACAGTATGTTGGATCACGAGCTAGTACTAGTAGTAATTAGTAAAACTCAATCGATTATTTATTGTTTTATAAATTGGAAAACCCAATTTATGTGTATAATGGAGTAGTTATTAAAACTTAGAGTCAACTACGCAAATGATCCCTGAACTATGCCTTTTGCACACCAATGATCCTTGAACTTTAAAAATATCGTGGGTAGTCCCTGAACTAAGGTGTAATCACATTTATGGTACTTTTTCACTATTCATCACAATTTTACACCCAAAATGCCCCCAAGGCATGAAGGGCATTTTGGGACTTTCATATCTAGGTATTGAATTTGATATTTTCTTTATCTAGTACTAAATATGATACTATTTTCTTATAGTTTGAGTACCTAAAATGATATTATTCACTTCAAGTACCTAAAATGATATTATTCACTTCACTTTTTCAACATTTCTTCTTTCTCTCTTTCTCTAAAAATAAAAATAAAAAATAGTACTATGAAATTATTAAATATATTAATTATAAAAATCAAAATTATAAATTTAATTATAAACTAATTTTCACAAAATTTAATTTTGATTGTGATTTGATTATTTTTTTAATTAAAACTAAGCATTAATTTTCAAAAAATTCTTAATTTTTGTGAAAATTCTTAATTTTTGATGATATATTCTCTTGATCTATTATTGTTCACTCACATGAAGATTGATTGTTGTCAGTTGGGTGTGGAGGGAAAACTCTTGTAATTCACAAAGTATTTGATGTTTTGGGAAATTATGGAAGTTTTATTTTTGGCCAAGAATCTATGATTGCAACTGTTTTTTGACCATGGGAATTGGGATAGTCATAACTTAATAACCTTGCTGATTGATGAGCCTTGTATATGCATTCGTACTCAAGCGTCAAAATTTTCTTTTACCATGTATGTAGGGATGGCTACAACGACTTCAACACGTTTTACATGCAAGTAAGCTTATTAATTTTTTACTTCCTAAAAATTAATTTTGCGAAAATTCTTAATTTTTTTGAAAATTAATGCTTAGTTTTAATTAAAAAAATTAATTAAGAGAATATATCATCAAAACTTATAATAGATCAAGAGAATATATCATCAAAAATTAAGAATTTTCGTAAAAATTAAGAATTTTTCAAAAATTAATGTTTAGTTTTAATTAAAAAAATTAATTTTTAATATTAAAAAATTAATCAAATCACAATCAAAATTAAATTTTGCGAAAATTATTTTATAATTAAATTTATAATTTTGATTTTCATAATTAATATATTTAATAATTTCATAGTACTATTTTTTTTTATTTTTAGAGAAAGAGAGAAAGAAGAAATGTTGAAAAAGTGAAGTGAATAATATCATTTTAGGTACTTGAAGTGAATAATATCATTTTAGGTACTCAAACTATAAGAAAATATCATATTTAGTACTAGATAAAAGAAAATATCAAATTCAATACCTAGATATGAAAGTCCAAAAATGCCCTTCATGCCTTGGGGGCATTTTGGGTGTAAAATTGTGATGAATAGTGAAAAAGTACCATAAATGTGATTACACCTTAGTTCAGGGACTACCCACGATATTTTTAAAGTTCAGGAACCATTGGTGTGCAAAAGGCATGTTCAGGGACCATTTGCGTAGTTCACTCTAAAACTTAAATCGCCCGATTATAAATTCTTATTAAATCTTGTGCGATACCTAATTTAGTTATTAATTCGTATTTTGCATGAGTTCTTTCCTCTCCCCACTAAAAAATGAAAACTAGGCAATATGGAGTAGTTTTTATTTGTACAAAGATTTCAACTTTTTCTTCAAAAACATTTTCACCTGTCAAAATTTATGTACAGTTGTTTAGCACTTAATCTATCATTCAACACTTTTGTAGGTAACACATCACGTTATGGACATCGATGTCACCAAGTGATTTGGTAAAATTCATCGTTCAACCTTTTTTATGTTAACATTACGATTTGATCATAATTCAGTAAAGCAAGAAAAGATAAAAATCGGACGACTAAGTTTGTACACTATTAAACACACAGAAACTGCAAATGTTGGAAACGTGAAGGCACTCCACTCATCAGAAACGTAAAAGAAATGTTGCAAACTAAGTCTAATTCACAATACAAGAACACTAATCAGAACTAGACTGTCTGTTTCACATCAGAGACGTGCCTCAGACGCTCGTATTTCTACTACTACTTCTACTACAGTCGCAACACCATTACGTAGAAATGGTGACCTGCTTCCTGATTCTGCTTGATCTCCTAACAGGAGTAATAATCTCCTCATCTCCACCGCCCTGCATATATACATACATTAACATTCAACTTTTGTACTACATTTCATAAGAAGTGATATATATGCTTTGTTACACTCACATTAGTCTTGATGGGAATTCTCTCATAAGTGGTGAAGCTTCCATTAGAAGGTGACTCTGATGAAGAAGCCAGCTTCGAATACTTTCTGGCCTTCCTCTCCGAGCTCTCTACTTCATTTCCACCACCACTCCTCGGGTATCTGCTGCTCATTTCCCAATTCTCTGAACAACCTTCCTTTTCTTCCTCCATAGCCTTAGTTTTGCTCCTCCGACTAACTTTAGACGATGATCTGGGAATCATCTTGTACACCGAGGCCGCAACCCCCACTACACCAGCAATGAAACAAGTTATTCCCACTGCCATAACACTCCCTGTTGATTCTGTGCCAGCATTATCAGATGCTCCAACATTGATGTCGCCTTGTGATTTCTCTGTTTCCATTGAAACTTCAACGTCAGTTTCTTCATTCTGATGAGCAGCAGTTGATTGATCAATTGCAACTGAAGTTGCAGCTTCCACCTCAGTTTCTTCATTCATAGCTGATTGAATTACAGAATTTGGAGCAATTTCTTGATTCATAGCTGATTGAATCACCTCGGTTTCTTTATTCATAGCTGATTGAATCACAGAATCTGGAGCAGTATCTTGATTCACAGCTTCCTCAATGTATTCATCACCTTCTGCATATGGTTCTTCCTCTTCAACTGCATCAATTTCATCTTCAAGATCGAGCTCCCAATCAAACTCCTCATCTGCCTCTTCTGTTTCAGTATCCAACTCCCCTTCAAACTCTTCTTCTTCTTCAATGCTCTCCACTTGTTTCAGAAAATACGCCTCCTTCCAAGCATTCTCTTGCTGACCAGACAGGTTCATGAACTGCACCTGCACGGGAGCTTGTTTCTCGCCTTCAACCAGCTCGAACACAAGAGCCACAGAACTGGCAGCTACACGGCCTAAACTCACTCTTGCAGAAGCAACAACAGCTCTTGATTGTTCGTACAAGCTGCTACTCAAATCAGATAAGCTCAGGTCATTCTTGAAAAAGGACTCATCAAATAAAGGAGCACGAGTCACAGAAACCGACACACAAGCTGCTACCAGAAAAACCAGAACCATAGAGAAACACATCAATCTACCCACCCTCCTTGGCTTCTTCCCATTACTCCCAACAAATTCCTCCACCAAGATCTCCTCAGCTGCAGCTGTACTAACCGGCAACGCCAAAGAAGGCAGCTCGGGGACATGATCAACGGCTTCTATCTCTTCATCCATTCCAATCACCATATCTGCCGAGGCCTCACAAGAGTCTGAAAAGCCCTCAGACATCATCATCTCTGCCATTAAGCTATATTCAACCTCATCCGAATCCAGCTCGGTTTCCTTGTTCAAAAGCATTTCAACTATGGGATTCGGCTTGTAACGAATAAACTGAGGCCTCGGAGACAAGTAGTTGGTTTTCGGATCATACGGCGGGAGAGAAGGATCAGCATCAAATGGCGCGATGGGAGACTGAACAACCTTTGATCCCACATTCAAACCATCAGAATCAGTAATCACTGATTCAGCTGAATGCTGAGAATCCGATGGAATCTCCGAAAACGACACCTTCTTGCAAGGCTTCGAAACTGGTTTATGACTCTCAACAACAGCAGCCTTCTTGTTTTCGGAGCCAGCAAGATTTGAGTCGGAGAAATTATCATTAGAGAAAAAGAGGGCTTTTCCATTAGTCAAAGAGATGGAGGTCCGAATCGGCTCGTTCCTCTCCACCAGCACCTTCTTCCTCGGAGACGGAGTGAACTTCGAGGCTGCTGAAATCGTGGGAGCCATGAAATTCTTGCAACCCTTCGCCGGCGACTGCAGTTTCGAACCTTTCAAAATGCAGTCTTTTTCATCATTCTCTTTTTCTTCCCAAGATTTACCCACAGATCGTCTACCCCCAAAATCTGGTAATAGCAATCAAAATCAGTCAACAAGAAACAGAGGAAGGGGTCAATTTTCGAGTCAAGAATCAAGAAAAGTGTGAGATGAATGAATTACCTGAAGGGCTATTAGCAGGAGTGAACGGATCGAGGCGTCTCTGATTGGTGAGAAGCGAGGGTCTGCTACCACTGAAGCTTCTGCGAATTGTTGAATTGGTTTCGGGGTTTCTTGGATTTGGATTGAGGGGTCTGGAGGAGAGTGGGGAGGGGGATCTGTTGGAATGAGCCGCCATAGATGATGGGGGCTTTCGAGTTTCTTTGTTTTGGAAATCTGAATGGAGATGGAGGATCTTGATATTGAATTAATGAGGATTATTTTCTGGGTTTGATATGATTTGAAGGAGCTGATGTAACGGCTAGTTTTGAGCTTGCACTGTAAATTCAAATTGATTGATAAGTTGACCGTTGCGATATGGCGAAAGCGGTAGAAAAAAGGATGAGTGACAGCCGTTGGATCGACCCATATTATTAAATTGGTGTATGATTGAATCTTTACTTTTTTTCTTTTTCTCTATTGTATTTTATTTTTGTATACTCAGAAGCTTTTATGAAGATTGAAATTTTAAATAAGATGCAAAAGTTATAAATAAATTCACTAATACATGTACAAGTATTGGAGAACAAATTAAGACGATTAATTGTACAATCAAATTGATCATGTCTTGGTTTTTTCGATTAACCTGAAAGGTTAAAAAAACTTCACTCTTCATATTTCACACTTTTTAAAATGTTTAATTAGATTGATACGGTAATTTTTAAGTGACCCGATAATTATGTATGAAAACAAGCAAGTCAAGTGAGATAACCCTATAACCATCCGTCCAGAGCCTTTGGCAAGGAGCTTATATATTTTTGTATGAGGTGCTCGGGTTCGAGAAAAAAAACCCTATAACCATCCCCACTCTTGGTATTTAGAATAGCTCTATTTTCTTGAAAAGAGAACACATTTCCTATTCTATCCACATCTGCCCTCCAACAAAAGCATAGCTCGAAAAATTTCTGTATCGATTACCCATTCCTTCTTCAATAGTTCGACCTTCTTTCCAAGACTACCTCTCCGATGAGTACCTATCGTTCCGGCAAGCGTTGTAGGCCCCTGATTTCTGTAGCACCTCCGAATCAATATCGCTTGGAAATTCTTCCTTCAATCGACGAAGGAGATAACAATGAGTATAATTGGGATTAGATCGAAATCAATATTTCTAGTGTCATAACTATCTCATAAAATTGATGAACTATATCAAGCATTTTGTAGTTTGTAAAAAGATTGGATTTCATCTTTTTTTTGGGCGAGGGCAAAACACACGCACAATGAGCGCCACAACATTATTGGCTATGGCACACTGTACACAACATCTCGTCCTATTGTGCATGAATAAAAAAAGTCCAAGGGCTTTAGCAGCTTTGTGCTCCTGTAAGAGTACAACACGCACAATGGACACCACAACACTATCGGATATGGGCACACAAGATTTTACACAACATTATATGGCATGTGTACAACACATTACGATTAACAAATTACAAATCAGAGTTATAAACTTTCTAGGGTCTCAACCTGTTTTGAAATAATTTAAATTCGTTAATTTTTTCTGTCATTATATTTTAGATTTATAAACTGTTTTTAATTGTTATTTATATGGAGCATTTAAATATGCTTTGTATGTAAATTTTTTTTATCATTTTTATTTCTTAATTTATTTTTAAAAGATTTTAGATTTCTACATTTCTTGATTTTTTTGTGTTTCTGATTTCTTATTTTTTTTCCAGTATTACTTATATTAGTATTTTTAAATTGATTAAAAAACTATTAAAGAAAACAAATAAAAACTCATTTAATTTTATAATTTTAATTATGTGAAGTTATGCAGTATTAGATTTTTTTTGTAGTTTTCATTTTGAATTAAATAATTTTAGTATTTTAATCATATAATTTGTCGTTTCTATTGATCAATATTAGGATTTTAATCGTACAACTTTTATTTTCAATTAAAAGCATATTTTGTTTTAATTATAATACTGTAGTAGAATTCTAAATTACATGAAATAGAAATGAATTGGAAAATAAGAAACTAATTATATACTATACTTTTATTGTGCAATGATATAATTATAGGATTTGAATTATTTTTTTACGTTTAATTGTAATAAAAAAACGTATTTTATTTAATTACTATAAATCACCAACTGATCACACACATAAATCACCAGGTCTCTTAGAGCATCATTAACCCCGGCCCGGTTTCAGGACCCAAGTTCCCTCCACGTCATCATTCCCTCAAATTTGAGTCCCAGGCCTCAAATGCTCTAACCCTGCACGCCACAACCCGGGCCGCAACTAATAAATGACACTATTCACAACTTCAACCTATTTTACACGTAAAATAAAAAATGCCAGAAATTTATAACACGGAAAAGTTAATTTTCGATCGAAGATTGAAAATTACAACATAGAAATTTAAAAATACAAAAAAACCATTAAAAACATATCGTCAATGCCGGAACAGTTGGTGCGAGTCCAAATCTCTTCGATTAGATCGGCTTGGATGCGAGTGTGTTGTTCCTCTTGGCGCATCACAGCTGAACAAGCAATGACATTGCGGATGTCGGGAGGAAGGCCCTGCACGGGCGGGGCGGTGACAACGTAGTCACTCGCGGTGCTGGCGAGTGGATCGTCGCTCCACAAAGTGACATTTTCTTCATCGTCCTCAACGATCATGTTATGCATTACGATACATGCATACATGATGTCGGCGATGAGTGAACATTGCCAACCACGGGCCCGCTCCCTTCACAATAGCCCACCGTGCTTGGAGGACTCCGAATGCCCGCTCCACATCTTTCCGAGCCGCCTCTTGCCTTTGGGCAAACAATGCCCTCCGTTCCGTTGTCGGACATGTGATAGTCTTCAAGAACACGGGCCATCGAGGGTACGTCCCGCCTGCCAGATAGTACCCCATACTATACCGACGGAGGTTGGCCGTGAACTCTACGTTCGGCTCTCGCCTGACACACAAGTCATTGAACAATGGAGACTCATTCAACACATTGAGGTCATTGTTGGACCCCCGCGACACCAAAGTAGGCATGCCAGATCCACAATCGTTGGTCGGCTACGGCCTCCAACACAATCGCGGGATGTGTGCCCTTGTGCCCGCTAGTGTATTGTCCTCTCCAAGCCGTTGGACAATTCTTTCACTGCCAGTGCATACAGTCGATGCTGCCAAGCATCCCCGGGGAGCCGTGGGTCCGCTCGTGCAAGTTCACCAACTTCCTAACGTCGTCGGTCGTTGGCTTTCTCAAGTATGTATCCTTGAATGCTTCAACGACTGCCCGACAGAATTTAGCTAGGCACTCCCGTCCAGTATGCTCGCTTACATGGAGATACTCATCGAACATATCTGATGTAGTACCGTAAGCGAGTTGATGTATGGCAGAGGTGCATTTCTGCAACGTCGATATAATCTGCCGGCCCACATCATCGGTGGTTTGGCAGAAATACGAGTCGCGAGCTACAACTGCGTTGACAATGCGTAGGAACAAAGGCCTCCGCATCCGGAACCGGCGACGGAACATCTGATCACTCCATCGCGGATTGGTAGAGAAATAATCTGTGAAAATCCGCAAAGCAGCTTGTTTACGGTCTCGGTGAATATACATCCAAGAACGTGGTTCCCGGATTTGTTGTTCGTTCCCAGCTTGAATAGCAGCTTGGAATCGTTCCACTTCGTTGTTGATTTCTTCTTGGATTGTCGGCACCGCCTCTTCTAACAATCGGGACATTTCAGCTTCGTTGCGTCCCGTCCCGAACCATCTAACGCGAGCCTGGGCCGGACCCCGGGACCGTCCCCAGGCCGCAACTCCTCCCCCTCCAACGTGACGCTCGGGCCGGGACTCGCTTTTTGCGGCCCGGCCGCGAGCGTTAACGATGCTCTTAGTTTCACTCCAATTTCATTTATTAACGCCCACCTCACAATGTGCAGACACAATGATATGATTTTTTCTTAAGATAATTATTCTTCATTTTATATCGACAATGGTTTAATGACAATAAATAGAAAACTGTGCAGAAAACATGACTCTTTTCCAAATTAAAAGGTGCGTTCATTTTGGTTGTAAAAAATCTCATAAAAATATTAATTAATTATCACATTTATATGACGATCACTTGACGTTAATGTAATCTGAGTGCTGCTAAATACATTTTCAATTTTTTTACGCACCGAAATGGAGCTCTACCGGGTACAAATTCGAACACATTATTACCCAAATTAGCCTGAAGAGTGAAGAACACATACATTCAACCGAATTATTACCCAAATTAGCCTAAATAACATACATTCAACCTAAATAAATTTTGTCTCGCATCAATGTATCATCCCACTCATAAAAAAACACGAACAAAAGCAATTAACAACATACCTAAAAGAGACACATATTAACTCCAAAGACTTTGTGAAAACTCAAATACTCCTACCAATTTCAGATCAAAATCCTCCCCCATAAATACCTGAAATCCCACAAAATCATCAAACCAAAAATCACCAAACCATAGACATGAACTCCTCCTCTTCATCAAAGCAAAGCGCCCCAGCAAGAAAGAGCAAAGGCAGGCAAAAAGTTAAGATGGTGAAGATGGAGAATCACAGCAACCTCCAAGTGACCTTCTCGAAGCGCCGCGCAGGCCTCTTCAAGAAGGCCAGCGAGCTCTGCACCCTGTGCGGGGCCGAGGCCGCCATCGTGGTCTTCTCCCCTGCCAACAAGGTCTACTGCTTCGGCCACCCCAGCGTCGAGGACGTCGTCGACCGCCTCTCCGCCCCTCCCCCTCCCCCTCCCACCCACCTCCTCATGGAGGCCCACCGCAACTCCAACATCCGCGACCTCAACATCGACCTCACCCGCCTCGAGACCATGCTCCGATCCGAGAGGGCCCGGGCAGGGGAGATCGACCGCCTCAGGGAAGCCGGCCGCCACCAGGGCTGGCTCCCGGCCTCGCTAGATGGCTTCGACCACGCGCAGCTCGGCGCGTTGAAGGAGCGCGTGGCGGGATTTAAGAAGGAGCTTGATGATAAAGTGCAGAAGGAGATGGTTAGGGTTTCGGAGACGTCTCAGCGTTTGCATTGCCACAGTGGTGATCCTTCGTGGACGCTGTCGCTTGGATTCGATCATCTCTTGCCTTATTCTACGATGAGCAATGAAGGGTATTATCATGGGTGGAGTGGTGGTGGTGGTCATGTGTTTAATGGGAGTACTGATGGCGCCTCTTCATCTACACTTCCTAATCATATGTTTTTTCCTACTATTTAGATTCTTCCTTTTTTGTTAATTTGATTTTGATGTTTCCTTCCATACTACTCTATATTTGTTCTTCTTCAATTAATTCTTGTATGTGGAATCGGCAACTGATCAAAAGAGGAATCAATAATTAAATACTACTACTATAGTAGTATGTTGTTACCTACACACATATGATATGACTCACATAGGCATTGATTGTTCCATACTACTCAGGAGCATAATTAAGTAGCTAGGTATTATTCACCCACTTAGTTTAAACTAGGATTGTAGTATTACACATGTGTTTCAAGTAAAAGGGTGGAACAAGCAGGTGGTCATATTTCGATAAATTGTGTTGTGTGTTAAGCCATGTCCATCTCCATAGTGGTACATATACTGTGCCATCCTTCCCATATCCACTGCACATTCTATAAAATCCTTGCAAAACGGAGAATCCTTCGACACCCTCTCCTTGTTCATCGTCTTCCACATCTCCCCAATCACCCATTTCACATGCTCTCGCGCCTCTTCCTCCGTAGCATTGTTGTCGTTCATGTAGCACTGGATTGATTTTGGTACATCCCCTCTGCTAACTTCATGCTGACACAAAGTAATTAAAAGTAGGGTTAATTAATTGGTTGTAAATTACTCAAGAACTTGTTAAATCAATCAATGGAATTATATATGTTACCGAAGAGGTTCCTAGATCATCAGCAAGCCGCAAAATCATTGATGAGCAACGAACTAAATCGTTGTTTCCGAAAAATCTGTCGACAGTTCCTTTGTAAGAGATTGTGTTACTCCAAAAAATGCTGTGTTAGTACAAGAGGGCCTGACACTGAGGTCCATGAGTTATTCATATACTCTTCCAGACTTGGTTTGTACCCACTGTGGTACCACTTAGCCTCCACCAGATATGCCTCCACGAAATCCGTCCACTACAATTGTTATGATATAATAGAGTAATTGTGTAATCGAGACAAACAGAAATGTAAAGAGACACAAATTTAGAACAAATTGTATTCAGATTATTTTCGGATTACAGAGTTATGTGTCCTTTTTAAATAGGCACACTAGACGGGCTAGACCCAATATAACAATTAGGACCCAAAACAGAAACATAATTTGGCTAGCGGCAAAAAATAAAGATTTAAGGCATACTAACAGCAATTACCATATCATATTAATTAATTCATTTTATTCTTTTTCATTATTTGCTTAATGCAATTATCGATAATAAATTTTAATTTACCAATTTTCGTACCTATGGGATGATGTTGAAACCTTGCTGTAGGGATCAGACAAATTCCAGATTCACTATTTACCGAGACCTCTTTGGTCTTATTACAAGATGGCTCAGTCAAACCATCAACCAAGCGACTGATATATACAACGAGTCTAGCTATTACAGTCAAATACACAATAGCTACTACAAACTAAGTCCTTGAGCTTAATCACTCCAAGATAGGCTTTAACAACCCTACACACTCAAAACCCTCGTTAGAAACACAAGGTAACAGATCCACTCGGATCCAGTGCAAACAATTAAGGAATACCGAAAGAAACACAAAGAAGACAACAATCAACGACTCAGCCACCTGCCGATGATACAAGCCTATTCTCCAGAACACAGATCCAAAAGGAGCACAGCCGAATCTACCAGTGATTAACCTCACACTCCAGATTCCAGGCCTAACCGACTCCTACACCCCAGATCTACACCGTTCGAGAATAACCTCACACATAAACGCTCCGAACAGGAAACCCTAGTTCTCAACCAACACCAACAACCGAAGTGGTTGCCTCCTCTATTACTGTAGCAAGATCTGAAGCACTTTCAACCGTGCAAGATCACACAGAAATCACCAGAGAACCGTCGGAGAAGAAGGGAAGAAGAAGAGCGAAGAACTCTGAGAGAGAGAGAAATATCTGAAGAGAGAGAGTGAAGTGTGTAGAATGAATTAGGGAATCAGAAGACTCACACACATAACAAGCACACTTCGCAATCCTATGGCTGAGAGCCATGATCCGGGTGGGAGTACACGTGGCTGCATCTGGAGTGGAAGGCATAAGTTTTGGGCCAAGCCCAAATCAGCAACACATGGGCCAAACATAAAATCAGCCCAAATGAGAGTCCACCAAATATTCGACATGCTCCACCTTGGACTTCATTCTGGGAAACCAGCTTGCACCAAACGGCTAAGGTGTAAATTCATCACAGCCTACATGGTAGCCCCCTCAGCCCCAAAGAATAAAGTTCACTGGCATTTTGGGAACCACCAAGTTGCATCTAGACACCAGAGGGTTGAAAACCCATTAGTCTAAGAGGACTTGTTGCCTCAAGTCACCTATCACCATTACCACAGTAGATAAGGTACCTGAGGACTTTCTCCCCGGGACATGCAACCTATCCTAGATCAAAGTGTAAGAACTTTATGCAGAAGAGAAGTTTCTCAACATGTAAGCTTTTTGTCTCCATATCAGCAGGGTTTTTGTCAGTATGAACCTTTTAAAAAAACACTTCACCCTTTTCTACAATATCCCTAATGTAATGCAACCTTACATCAGTGTGCTTAGTTCTATCATGGAAAATAGGATTTTTACACAGTTGTATAGCAGATTGAGAATCAGAAACCACAACAGGAGGAGTTTTCACAAAGTTCAGTTCAGAAAGCACTCCCTTCAACCACACTGCCTCTTTCATAGCTTCTGTAATGGCAATGTATTATGACTCAGTAGTGGACAGAGCCACTATGTGCTGCAGTTGTGACTTCCAACTAATGCAAGATCTGCACATAGTAAAAACATAGGAAGTGGTGAACTTCATCTTATCTCTGTCATTAGCATAGTTAGAATCAACATAACCAGCAAGTTTAACACCTTCTTCACACCTAGAATAGCATAGACCATACTTAGCAGTATGCTTAAGGTATCTCAATAACCATTTCAAAGCTTCCCAATGCACAGGACCAGGATTGGACATATATCTACTCAAGCAAGACACAACATATGCAATATCAGGCCTGGTACTAACCATCAAGTACATCACAGATCCAATAGCATTAGCATAGGGAACCTTATTCATAGCATTGATGTCATGTTCAGTTTGAGGACAAAGGTCTTTACTTAACACAAAATGACCAGCAAGGGGTACTGAAACAGGTTTAGCTTCATGCATATTAAACTTTTTCAGAATTTTGTGCACATAGGGTTCCTGATGCAAAACAAGAGCATGTTTTTTTCTATTCCTGAAAATATTGATTCCTAATATTTTCTGAGCATCCCCTAAGTCTTTCATATCAAAATTCTCACTCAAAGCAGCTTGCACAACACTTATGGTTTTCAAACAAGGACCCATAATCAGCATGTCATCAACATACAAGAGCAGGAAAACAGGAACAGAACTCAGATTCTTCACATACAAGCAAGCATCAAAAGTACTTCTAACAAAGCCCAATTTATGCATACAAGTATTAAACTTAATGTTCCACTGCCTAGGAGACTGTTTTAGACCATATAAAGTTTTTTTCAACAAGCAAACATGATTAGGAAACTTTGGATCTACAAAACCTTCTGGCTGTCTCATATATATAGGTTTATCAAGATCACCATGCCAGAAAGCGGTTTTAACATCCATTTGCTTTAACTCCCAGTCAAAATGAGCACACAAAGTAAGCATCAACCTCACAGTAGTGAATTTAACCACAAGAGCAAATATTTCAGTGTAATCTACCCTCTCTTGTTGAGTAAAACCTTTGGCCACTAATCTGGCCTTATACCTCAGCCCCTCCACCTCATTCTTCAGTTTATACAACCACCTACAGTCAACCACAGAAGCACCCAGAGGCAGGGGCACAAGGATCCATGTAAGATTTATTTTCAGATAGTTCATTTCTTCCACCATAGCATTATACCATTTATTCCAGAACTTAGACTTTTTAGCCTGATTGTAGGTTTGAGGATCATCCCCATCAGATTCATGCACATTAAAAGCCAAGTTAATCAAATCAACAAGCCCTACATATCTAGTAGGTTTTTGCACATTCAGCCTTCTAGGCCTATCTCTGGAAAGCACATAGTCATTCAAATTTGGTGCATCAATAGCATTTTGAACTCCAGAAGGACTGTTTAACACATTCTGAGCAGGTAAGGGAACATTTACTCTTATAGGACTAGCATGCACATTGACATCAGGTAGAGGCACATTGTTAACAGTATCATCATGTAGATTTCCCTCATAGGGTGTGTCACTAGGAGTATAGGCTGACACTGAGTTCCAAAAAGGTTGCTCCACCTCACTTGAAGTATCCATTGGATGCTCCACATCAGTGGGTAAATCTGTGGACTCCACCTCACTTGGAGGGTCACTGTCCACACTCTCTAGAGCTGAATTATTAGTCAATTTCAGACAGGGAAATTCAACCTCATTGAACACAACATCCCTGCTGATAATGACCTTAAAACCAGGCTCATCTCTCAGCCAGATCCTATATCCTTTGACACCCTCAGGATATCCCAAGAAAACACCCTTTCTAGACCTAGGTTCAAGTTTGTCAGTCTTAGTATGCACAAAAGCAGAACATCCAAACACTCTTAGGTGAGAAAGTTTCAAGGGCTTTCCAGCAAACACATATTCAGGGCACTGCCCCAATAAAGGCACAGAGGGAGACCTATTTACCAGATATGCAGCAGTTAACAAAGCTTCACCCTAAAATTTCTTTGACAAACCAGATTTTGAAAGCATGCATCTAACCTTTTCAAGTAAAGTCCTATTCATTCTCTCAGCTACTCCATTTTGTTGAGGAGTATAGGGTACATTTCTATGCCTCTTAATTCCAAAACCAGCACACAGGTCATCCATTTGTTTATTACAAAATTCAAGACCATTGTCAGTTCTGATTCCTTTAATTCTCTTTCCAGTCTGGTTTTCTATCAAGGTTTTCTAAGTAGTAAATTTTCCAAACACATCATACTTATGTTTCATCAGAAAACACCACACTTTTCTTGAAAAGTCATCAATAACAAAAAGAAAATAGACTGAACCAGAGTGAGGTGACACAGAAGCAGGTCCCCACACATCCATATGCAGATATTCCAACACATTTCTACTCACATTAGCAGGAACATGAGTTGGAAAAGTCACTTTATGTTGTTTACCAAGCACAAATGTGTCACAGAAAGGTAATTCACCATGGACATCAGAATCAGACAGTATGGCATGTTTTTTCAGAATATTCATCCCCTTTTCACTCATATGACCTAGCCTATTATGTCACAACATTAATTTGTCAGTTTTTACAACATTGGCACAAGCTTTTTCACTAGTAAGAGGAACAGCAGTACAAACATACAAGCCACACTTTCTTTTAGCCTTAAACAGACACATAGACCCCTTACAAATTTTCATACAACCGTCCCCCCACTTACGACCCATTCCAGAGTTTTCAAGAGCAGTGCATGACATAAAATTATAGCATAGATCTGGAACATATCTAACATCCTTCAAGTTTAGCACATAGCCATTATCAAATTTCAAACACACAGTGCCAATACCAAGAATTTCACACTTCTTGTCATCAGCCATTGACACATAAGTATTTGACACATGCTTTATCTCAGTAAACACTTCTTTGAAGGGACTCACATGATAAGTACATCCAGAATCACATAACCAGTCATTTGAAGTAAAAGGACACATAGGGGAGGCATTTATATTCAGCAAATCATGCACCATAAAAACAGATTCATTGTCAGCCTCATATTTGACCATATTTGCAACATTTTCAATCTGGGGGTTGGAATTGTGGTTTATGTGATTATTATGGTTAGGAGGCCTATTTTTCTTTGGCTTAGTACACTCCTTCTTGTAGTGCCCAGTTTCTCCACAGTTATAGCATTTCCTTAAGGATTTAGGGTCCCTACTGTTAGACCTAGACCTGTTATTCCTCCTTTTAGAATTAGACCTAGAACTGGAACACCCATTAGATTCAAATCCCCCTCTTGAGTTAGATCTACCCCTAACATTAACACTTTGTTGGCAGTAGATTTGTCAAAACCCCTTTCCCTTAATTCAAGTTCCTTAGACTTAAGAGAGCTTATAATCAGTTCTAGAGGAGCAGAATCTCTGCCATATTTAATGGCAGCCTTTACATCACTATAGTTATCAGGAATGGCATTCATTAGAGCAATGCTAGTATATTCATCAATAGTCTTATCACCAGATATTTTTATATCTTGAACAAGCTTCTGAAACCTATCCACATTATCATCTATATCCTTAGACAAATCAAGCTTAAATTTGAACAGCTTTTCAAGCAAATACATTCTGGAGGACATGGAAGTTTTAGTGAACAAAGTATCAAGTAATTTCCACATTTCAGAAGCAGATTCAACATGATCAACCTTTCTAATCACAGAATCAGACAAATTGAGAATTATAGTAGCCCTGGCCATCTCATTCATTTCATCTTGTTTTTCAGGAGAAACATCATCAGACAAAGTACCATCAACAGACTTGAAAACCTTTTGCTGAATCAAAATACACTTCAATTTTTGTTTCCAAATCATAAAGTCATTTTTCCATTAAATGGAACCAAACCAATAGGCTGAGACATTTTGGACACCAATTCAGCCAAAACACAGTGAGCAAGGTAAGAACACACAACTTTGCACACAAGAGAGAACATAGACATGCACACAAGGCCAGAAACACAGATTCTCACATAAGTCACCCAAGAAAACAGAGAGCACAAGAACCACACAGGTCAGACCTCAATACCCTGACTATCACGAGCAACACTGGCTAAGGCTATCCCAGTTCGCAATCACTCACTCTTGGAGGGCGCAGGGGGTCACTTAGGCAGTATAAGATGCTTGGTGACCAGGTGAAATGAGATCAGAGATCAGAGAACACCAAGAAAACCACGGAAGCAAGTAAAACACACAGGGAAACACAGAGAAACCTTAAGCCTTGCCAAGGCTGTCTACCAGCAGCAAAAAACCCAAACCTAGAGTGGCACTAAACAGGAAAAACAAAACAGAGAAAGAGTCACAGCCAATTTACCAGAGCAAACCCCCACTCGAGGGAAGGTTCAACTTGCCCACCTCCTTATAGCGACTCGGCGTGCCGGAATCGTCCCCCCGTGGCTCTGATACCACTGTAGGGATCAGACAAATTCCAGATTCACTATTTACCGAGACCTCTTTGGTCTTATTACAAGATGGCTCAGTCAAACCATCAACCAAGCGACTGATATATACAACGAGTCTAGCTATTACAGTCAAATACACAATAGCTACTACAAACTAAGTCCTTGAGCTTAATCACTCCAAGATAGGCTTTAACAACCCTACACACTCAAAACCCTCGTTAGAAACACAAGGTAACAGATCCACTCGGATCCAGTGCAAACAATTAAGGAATACCGAAAGAAACACAAAGAAGACAACAATCAACGACTCAGCCACCTGCCGATGATACAAGCCTATTCTCCAGAACACAGATCCAAAAGGAGCACAGCCGAATCTACCAGTGATTAACCTCACACTCCAGATTCCAGGCCTAACCGACTCCTACACCCCAGATCTACACCGTTCGAGAACAACCTCGCACAGAAACGCTCCAAACAGGAAACCCTAGTTCTCAACCAACACCAGCAACTGAAGTGGTTGCCTCCTCTATTACTGTAGCAAGATCTGAAGCACTTTCAACCGTGCAAGATCACACAGAAATCACCAGAGAACCGTCGGAGAAGAAAGGAAGAAAAAGAGCGAAGAACTCTGAGAGAGAGAGAAATATCTGAAGAGAGAAAGTGAAGTGTGTAGAATGAATTAGGGAATCAGAAGACTCACACACATAACAAGCACACTTCGCAATCCTTCGGCTGAGAGCCATGATCCGGGTGGGAGTACAGGTGGCTGCATCTGGAGTGGAAGGCATAAGTTTTGGGCCAAGCCCAAATCAGCAACACATGGGCCAAAGATAAAACCAGCCCAAATGAGAGTCCACCAAATATTCGACACTTGCTCTTTCAGGACATCATAGGCTGTCATTGATAAAGTTGTCCAGTCCGAGAAAACACAATTGCATGTAGCTAGGAAGTTGGTCGATTGAATTGATATCCCATCTGAGATTAAATTAAATAACATTAGTGTTATGCAGAAAAATAGTTTCTCTATATATAAAAGTTGGTTTAAGGGGTGGTGGTGCACGATTAGAGTACACCTTCGTACGACCTGTGTGAATTGTTGGAGTTCTTCTAAGGTACCATAGACATCATAAACGTCGTCAATAACTGTTATAAGAATGATGGATTTGTCGACTGCCATTCTCCCCATTCCATGCTGACGAGGTTGCACGATCCCAACCAGGGGCGGATCTATGTAGTGTATTAGTGTGACAATTGCCCCTCCCCAAAAAATATATATCAATGCTATTTTTTTTTAAATTTACCAATGTACTTTTGATTTTCTCTTAAATGCCCCTTCTCAATATTTCAAAATTTGTTAGATAATATATTTTTGCCCCTTCTCACATCAATTCCAGGCTTCGTCCCTGATCCCAACGCCCCAATAGTAACATTCCACCAACCTGTCTCTCACGAAGGGGAGCATCTCCGCAAACCGGTCATTTCTCCACCACCTATATGTGGATAATCAAGGATTAATTAATGAAAATTTAATTAGTTAGTTAGTATATTTTCTCATTTTTCCTTCTTGATCTCAGCCCCACGATTTTATCACCCGACGGTTAGATTAGTGCCACGTCATTTAATAATGCAGATTTTCCGTTGAATAATGCACACCGACTAATAATGCACCATTATAGTGTAATAATGCAGATTTTTAGTTAAATAATGCACACCGACTAATAATGCACAATTATAGTGTAATAATGCAGATCATCTGGACCGTTGATGAATGAGATCTAACGGCTCATATAAGAAGAATAAAGGATCTAAGGGATGAATAGGAGAATAACGCTCCCCTATATATATATATATATATATATAGGTTAGTGATCAAGATATAACTAATTTTAAGTGTATAACTAGAGAACAAATCTCAGCCACTCATTATCTTAATCCAATGACCAAAATAAGTAAGCATTTTTAGTTAATAAAAACTGCATAGGGGTATTTTAGGAATCAACCTTATTCTCATATTTTCACATACACACTATTCACACTCACACACAAACACGCACTCTCTCCTTCTCTCACGAAAGAGGTGGCAGAGCAGCTTGCACCTCCTCTCCGGCGGCACCCTCCTCCGGCGCCGGAGGGAGAGTCCACAAGTGCGCCATCTGCCACAAGCGCTTCCCCACGGGGCAGGCATTGGGAGGGCACAAGCGCTGCCACTACTACGATGGCACCACCGCCGCCTCCAGTTCGTCGGAAGGGGTGGGGTCCACTGTTAGTCACCGGGATTTCGACCTCAACCTGCCGGCGTTCCCTGATCAGTTCTGGCGGAGATATATGTTGTTAAGGCAGCGAACCAATGGCGAGAGCTGATGCCGCTTATGCAGCGGCCGTCCGCAATTGTTGATGGCGAAAAATAAAAGATATAATAAAAGGATGCAAAGGGATGAAGAAAATGAGAGAAAAATGTGAATAAAAAGATATAAATGAATCAAATTATGATGCCAATTATATCATTGAATGATTTGTACGTAGTCCACTATATTAGCTTCGATTTCACCGATATAAGAATGGAAAGGTTCATAATTTGTCATTCAAAATTTAAAAAAAGTACGATCATATATGAATATAATTTGAATTAGATTGAATAATTTTAGCTACGATTATCTCATTTCATAATCATTTTCATACATCTAAATTTTGTTTGCCAACTCCACAAGGACCTCAATTCGTTGTTTATATCTTGATAATACGATTTTATCTGCTAATAACAGTTACTGTTTATTAAAAATTTTACAATGTTGTCGTTTCTTTACTTCACTCTTACTATGATTTTACTTCACTCTTGTTTGCAAAACACATCACTCTTAGCATGATTTTACTTCACTCTTGTTTACAAAACAATCACTCTTAACATGATTTTACTTCACTCTTGTTTACAAAACACTGATACTCTTTGCATGATTTTACTTCACTCTTGTTTGCAAAACACATCACTCTTAGCATGACTTTACTTCACTCTTGTTTACAAAACACATCACTGTTAGCATTATTTTACTTCACTCTTGTTTACAAAACACATCACTCTTATTATGATTTTACTTCACTCTTGTTTACAAAACACATCACTCTTAGCATGATTTTACTTCACTCTTGTTTACAAAACATGTCACTCTTATTATGATTTTACTTCACTCTTATTTACAAAACACGTCACTCTTAGCATGATTTTACTCCACTCTTGTTTACAAAACACATCACTCTTATTATGATTTCACTTCACTCTTGTTTACAAAACACATCACTCTTAGCATGATTTTACGAATCACATCACTCTCAGCATTAGTTCTATTGTTTACGAATCTTAGACCTTATTTCGGCTGCAACAGCTTCATGGATATGAGAAAATAAAATCACTCTTAGCATTAGTTCACTACACTGTTGTTCACAAATCACATCAGTCTTCGCATTAGTTCACTTCACTGTTGTTCACAAACCACATCACTCTTAGCATTAGTTCACTTCACTCTTGTTCACAAATCACATCACTCTTAGCATTAGTTCACTTCACTCTTGTTCACAAAGCACATCACTCTTAGCATTAGTTCACTTCACTCTTGTTTACAAATCACATCACTCTTAGCATTAGTTCACTTCACTCTTGTAAGCCACAAAGCATGGATAATTATCAAAATGAACATAATAATTTCTCTTGTAATAGAAAAGTAATCTCTGGCCTAATTAATACTAATATTATCACTGTATAAACCAGTCATACAAGAAAGTTTAACTATTTTTATTTCATCATCAACACTTTCTGCTATCTAGAATTCAGTACCAGATTTTTATCTTATGCCTTGGAATCATTCACATTACTATCATCAATCATCTTCATCTCTACTTCGCAAACTCCCTTCCACACAACCTCTTTCTCCAGTTTCTACTGCTTCAAATCCACCATCAACACGACCCTCAACGCCTTCCCCAACCTCAGTCCTATCATGTTCATCACCAGTATTCGGAGCTAACCAATGACTGCTGCTCCATCCTCTCCTCTGTTTACTTACCCTTTTGTCTTTCCAATTGCTCCTACGACCTACAGAATTCCAGTCTACACGCGAAAGTTTCATGGCGTTACCTCAAATTAGGGATTTCAAATTGTTGCTGCGCTCCGATTCAGTGGAGCCATTTAAATTCGAAAATCAATCAAATCAGCTTGGCAATCGTTGAATTTTGCAGACCTAACCTGATGTTGCGTAAATTCAATTGGATATGCAATGACCATAATACCCCTGCCTTGTTATTATGGAGTAAATTTGTGATTGATGGAACTAATTTATCCTTAAAATTCAAAAATTAACCCTAGCCCTTGATTTTGTTGATCTTGTGGCTGTGATTTGTTCTCTAGTTATAGGTTTAAGGGGATCTTGCCCTAAATCACTACTCTCTCTATATATATATATGTGTACGTTGCACTTGACTGTAAGACTTGTTTGAGTTCTTCTTGATATTGTGCTTGTACAATATTGGAGTCGAGTATGGCAAGCTCCAACACTGTTGGATTCATGTCGGGATTCTTCTTATATGAATCAATCCACACACTTGTGTTTAGCCTCTCAATCCTCCAATGGATTGGGATATCAAGAGAATAGCGTATCGATGATACTAGGTTAGAGTAATCAATATCACCATTCACTAGTTTTTGCTGCAGAATTTAGGTTGCAAATTCTCTAGCTAGCTTGAGCGTGCTTTCACCTTCCGTTAACAAGAATGAAGCTTCGTAGAGTTGCAACATGCCTCTTGTGTCATCAATAAGGCTTTGTTTGAACTCACCCTCCTCGTTCTTGAAGCTGTCAAACACATCTGCCAATAACGATCGAGGAATTAATTTTAACTGAAACGTAACATGAATTCATCAACTTGAATAATTAAATTTTGATATACCTTGACCAACTTGATAACCATGTTGTCTTAGGAGTTTGAAGGCAAGAGCTGTGGAGTACAAGTCCATATTACTCTTGTCATGTGTAGTATCCAAATATATAGAGTTTAAGATTTCTTTGAATTCATTCTGCAAATGCTGAGATAGACCTAGTCTTTGCAACTCATCGATCAACTCCAGCCGTCGGATGGGATGGTTTCTTTCTCCACCATCTTCTTCACTTGCATAACTAGCTCTTTTCCTGTGCCTTTCCTCCTGCAAAAATTGAATACTATTACTATATATCACACTAGAGAACTTATTCATCAGTGTATATATATCATATAGACATAGTAATTAATAGTACCTTATAATCACTGTGGAGTGATTGAATATAGTCGACATCCCAACGGGAAGGACTGTAGTTTCCAGATCGTCGTTCTGCAGCTGGGAGCTGATCAGCATTGAGTTGCAAGGAGCAACGGAGGCGGTGACAAGCATTACTAATTCTGTTAGTAGAGAGTTTTGAAGACTTGTTGTCTGAGTTATGAGAACGTTTAGTTGAGTTGCTAGGAAATGCCATTTGCATTACAAGGCTACACATTTTGATATTATAATCTTTTTAATTTCCTCTCTTGAACTGTGTTTTTTTATATTGGGGACATGTAATAGAGGGTGATGTTTCTTTCCTCACGTGCTTCAACTACCACGTACAATTGTCTGAGTTGGTTGTCTTCTATGCAACGCAACTCTACATTTAGAAATCGTTCGCTTCTCATTAATGGAATTGAATACTACTCCAATGAACAATGTTGAGAAAACCGGGTAATTTTCTCTCAAATAGTGAAATGAACCGATTTAGTAATTTCAGAGAACCCAATGGGGTCTACTCGATAAAATTACTTCTCCAAATAAATTCTTTGGAAAGACTGGCGGGGACACTGTTTCTCTTAAATACCAGATTCCTAACATAATTTATCAGTCGGTGTATTTATCACAATATAAAAACACCCAAAAGAACCGTACAAAACACTACTACCAAACCCGCAAATAATATTGAATACAATATCCCAACAGAAAATAAACCCAGAAATAAATGCGGAACAAAATGAATAATAAAGAAAGAACACACCCGAAACTTTGATAAAAGAGTTCGGCCAAATTGCCTACGTCTCCGAGCACCCTCTGCAGAGCCCGCTTATATATAGACGGAGAAGAGAATACAATATTTAGGGATGTGTTACAAAATGGGGGGTGAGCTCCTTTTATAGGCAGCCAACCCCCCCATATTTCCTACTCCCCACCGATGTGGGATGGAAAAATTTTGCCAATAACCAAAAGTCCACAATTGTGGGCTACAAATTAACAAATCTCCACCTTGGCAAAATTTCAAATCACACTGAACACAAATCTTCCCCATCCAAACAAACGACCTGCGGTGCTTTCATATTGGCGCAGTCAAGCGCCAACTCCAAATCGCAGAATATTAACCAAGTCCAAACAATGTTCAAACTTGGCCCTCGTCACCACCTTGGTCAACATATCTGCAGGATTCTCCAAAGTCGGAACCTTTCGGATGACAATTTTCTCTTCTTCGAGAATTTCCCGCACAAAATGATAGCGAACATCAATGTGCTTCGTCCTTGCATGAAAGACCTGATTCTTTGCTAAATGAATAGCACTCTGGCTGTCAGAATATACTTCAAGTTGTTTCTGACCAACACCCAATTCTTTCAGCAACCCATGAAGCCAAATCGCCTCCGTCACAGCTTCAGTAATGGCCATGTACTCTGCCTTTGTCGTAGACAAAGCTACCGTTGACTGCAAGGTAGACTTCCAACTAATTGGCGCACTCGCTAAAGTGAACAAATAGCCAGTAGTAGATCTTCGCTTATCCAAATCACCAGCATAGTCGGAATCACAATATCCAACTGCAAAATGACCAAGTAATTTATCCTGCTCAAACAACAAACCAATATCTACAGTATCTTTGATATACCGCAGAATCCATTTCACAGCTTGCCAATGACCCTTTCCTGGATCATGCATGTATCTGCTCACAATACCAACGGCCTGTGAAATGTTTGGTCTTGTACACACCATTGCATACATCAAGCTTCCAATTGCGTTAGCATAGGGAACTTTCGCCATATATTCTCGCTCATCTTCCGTTTTTGGAGATAACTGAGAACTAAGTTTCAAATGATGAGCAAGTGGGGTACTTACAGATTTGGAATCATCATTTACACCAAAACGTTGTAGTACTTTGATCAAATACTGCTTCTGTGTCAGCCAAAGCTTGCCTCCCTCTCTATCCCTTGTAATCTCCATACCGAGAATCTTCTTGGCTTCCCCCAAATCCTTCATCTCGAACTCTTTACTCAACTGAGCCTTCAATCTGTCAATTTCAACTTGGCTCTTTGATGCTATCAGCATATCATCAACGTATAAGAGTAGGTAGATGTAGGAACCATCTTGAAGTTTGCGCAAATACACACAGTGGTCGTATTTGCTTCTTGTGTACATCTGATCCTTCATAAATTTGTCAAACCGTTTGTACCACTGTCTTGAAGACTGCTTCAATCCGTACAATGATTTGTTCAACTTGCAAACCCAATTTTCTTTACCAGCAATCTTGAATCCCTCCGGTTGGGTCATATAGATTTCCTCCTTCAAATCACCATGTAAAAACGCGGTCTTCACATCAAGTTGAGCTAGCTCCAAATTCAACTGCGCTACCAAAGCCAACAAAATTCTAATGGATGAATGTTTAACAACATGAGAAAATACCTCATTGTAATCAATTCCCTCCTTCTGGGCGTAGCCTTTAGCTACCAATCTTGCTTTGTAGCGAACATCATCTTTGTCAGGAAATCCCTATTTCTTTGCAAAAACCCATTTACATCCAATTGCCTTCTTGCCTTTCGGCAATGGCATCAGCTTCCACGTCTTGTTCTTCTGAAGAGATTGCATCTCTTCTTCCAAAGCACCTTTCCAACCATCACTTTCTGAACTTTCAATAGCTTTCGAAAAGATACATGGAACATCATCAACAACTGGAAGCGCATATGCTACCATATCCGCAAATCGAGCAGGTTTCTTATTTTCCCGCCTCGTTCGCCTAACTGCAATTGGCTCTGATTGCTGCGAAGGTTCTTGGGGTGGAACCTCTTCATCATCTGACTCTTCTTCTTCCGTAGGATAGTCATTTGTGGTGTTCGTAGTTGGGATCACAACTGCTTCTTCGAACTCCACCTGCTTCGGTGTATACTCCACCTGCTGCGAAGTATCACTACTATTTGGATTTACCTTATTCAACATGGAAGATTCATCAAAGGTAACATCCCTACTTACAATCATCTTCTTAGACTCCAAACACCATAACCGATATCCTTTAACACCAGCACTGAAACCCATAAACAAAGCCTTCTTTGCACGTGGATCCAACTTTGATTCAGTCACATGATAATATGCAATAGAACAAAAAATATGCGAAGAATCATAATCAGTTGCAGGTTTACCGGACCATACCTCTAAAGGAGTCTTGCCATCAATGGCAGAACATGGCAAACGATTGACAATATGTTGAGCGTATGTGATGGCCTCAGCCCAAAATTTTCTGTCTAGCCCAGCATTAGACAGCATACAACGAACTTTCTCCACTAGTGTTCGATTCATACGCTCTGACACTCCATTCTGTTGTGGTGTATTTCTCACTGTGAAGTGCCGAACTATGCCACACTCTTGGCATACATCTTGGAAAGGATCACTCTTGTATTCTCCACCGTTGTCAGATCGGAGAACCTTGATCTTCCTCCCCATCTGATTTTCAACTTGAGCTTTCCATTTCAGAAAAATCCCAAGGACTTCATTTTTGCTCTTCATAGTGTACACCCAAACTCTCCTGGAAAAATCATCAACAAAAGTGACAAAATAGTGTCTACCTCCAAGTGACGGAGTCTTGGCAGGTCCCCACACATCTGAGTGCACGTAATCCAGAATTCCCTTCGTATTATGGATTGCAGTGCCAAATTTTACTCTTCGTTGTTTTCCCAGAATACAATGCTCGCAAAACTCTAATTTGCAAGACTTCGTACCTTTCAATAATCCTTGCTTGGCGAGAATTTGCAATGATCTCTCACCAGCATGTCCCAATCGCAAATGCCAAAGCTTCGTCGCCTCTGCATCCTTCTTATTACTCGAAGTTGCAGTTGCTATTGTCCCAACAACTGTACTACCTTGGTAGTAATACAAATTGTTCTTCCTCACGCCTTTCAACATCACCAATGCTCCTGAAGTTGCTTTAAGAATTCCATCTCGCATCATCACAACTAGGCCTTTAGATTCTAAGGCCCACAATGAGATGAGATTCTTCTTCAACTGGGGCACGTACCGCACATCCTTCAGAATTCTGGTGGATCCATCCTGATTCCGTAGCTTGATTGAGCCTATCCCGTCTGTCTTACATGGACTGTCGTTTCCCATGTAAACAAGTCCGCCATTGAGTTCTTCAAAATCAGAGAACCACTCCCTGATGAGACACATATGATAGGTGCAACCTGAATCCAATATCCACTCGTCTGGATGCGATGTTGAAGGTGAAACCGTCAAAGAACAATCTGACTCCGCATCATTTTTGCATTCAGCAACATTTGCATCTTGCGAAGCCTTTTCTTTCTTCTTCAACTTTGGGCAGTCTTTCTTCCAATGTCCTTTCTCATAACAGAAAGCACACTCATCTTTGGCAACTCGCCTTTTCGATTTGGACCTTCCTCTTCTCTCCTTTGATCGGCCTTGTTGACGACCTCTTGCCACTAATGCTTCATCTGTAACTGCTTTGCCTTTCATTTTATCTGCCTTTCGCAATTCATGACTATACAAAGCAGAACATACAGTATCTAAAGACACATTCTCTTTACCGTGGAGTAATGTGGTCTCCAGATGTTCAAATTCATCAGGTAGAGATGACAACAACATCAATGCCAGATCCTCATCCTCAAATTTCACATCTAAATTTAGCAGGTCTGCTACTAATTGGTTAAACAAAGTAATGTGTTCATTCATAGTGGTACCTGGTCGGTATTCAAATCGGAACAACCTTTTCTTCATAAGGAGCTTATTCTGACCACTTTTCTTCAGAAATTTGTCCTCAGTGTCTTCCACAATCTATGTGCAGAAGTCTCATTCTTGACAGCATACTTCTGCTCCCTGGACAGACACGACCGAATTGTTCCACAAGCTAACCGATTTATGGTACTCCAATCTTTATCATCTATATCTTATGGTTTCTTTTCTTCAATGGCAATGTCAAGACCCTGCTGGAAAAGAGAGTCTAGAACCTCCCCCTGCCACATATCAAAATGGCCAGTACCGTCAAATATCTCCACCGTCAATTTCATGTTTGACAGTGGAAACCTCGACCACGATGACGAAGAACTAGCCTTGTTTACTTGATCATTACCCTCCATTATAGACTCAAAATAAAGTATTCAATATTACAAACAAACAGAACCAAGGACGAACCTTTGGCTCTGATACCACTTGTTGAAAAAACCGGGTAATTTTCTCTCAAATAGTGAAATGAACCGATTCAGTAATTTCAGAGTTAACCCAATGGGGTCTACTCGATAAAATTACTTCTCCAAATAAATTCTTTGGAAAGACTGGCGGGGACACTGTCCCTCTTAAATACCAGATTCCTAACAGAATTTATCAGTCGGCGTATTTATCACAATATAAAAACACCCAAAAGAACCGTACAAAACACTACAACCAAACCCGCAAATAATATTGAATACAATATCCCAACAGAAAATAAACCCAGAAATAAATGCGGAACAAAATGAATAATAAAGAAAGAACACACCCGAAACTTTGATAACGGAGTTCGGCCAAATTGCCTACGTCTCCGAGCACCCTCTGCAGAGCCCGCTTATATATAAACGGAGAAGAGAATACAATATTTGGGGATGCGTTACAAAATGGGGGGTGAGCTCCTTTTATAGGCAGCCAACCCCCCATATTTCCTACTCCCCACCGATGTGGGATGGAAAATTTTTGCCAATAACCAAAAGTCCACAATGGTGGGCTACAAATTAACAAACAAAACCTCTCTAGCTATGAAAAAATCTTAAGTAGGTGTACTATTGTTGTCTCATTAATGGAGTAGTACTATATTTCGACTTAATTAGAGAGTAGTCAAATTGGATCCAAAACCTCTCTATGAAAAATTCTTTAATGCTTGGAGTTGGATGTCTCCAATGAACATTTCTCGAATTCACTTTAATATTTGAAAAAACTCAATAATACAAGACAACATTAATATCATGCAAAAAAAGACCTTGTTGTATGCATAAAATATCATACTCTGTATATCATTGTTTTTAGGTCGTCCGCGGAAGGGGAATGTGAAGCCAAGAGCCAAGCCAGATACCGGCAGGCGTGCTGTGCCTTCGCCCTCTCGACCAACGATGTGGGTGCGTGGACGACATGCGAATGAGATGCATCGATTTGTTGTTTTGTTGTTGCCGATTTTAATTGTACTTTTATTTTAAAAAATTGTCAATTGTTGCACTAGTTTTTTTAATTAATTTATAATTTGATTATTATTTTAATTATATAATTCTTTGTTTTAATTATGTAATTTTGGAAATTTTAATAATTTATTTTATATTTGGAATATCACAATTTAAATAATTATATCAAAATTGCAGATTAAGAAGGATGAATTAAAAATTAAGTGGCGAGACTATGAATAATTAAGGTATGATATAATTTGTTATTTGGTGGTCGTTGGTACTTGTGGAGTTGTAGTAAGGTATAAAAGCTGAAGTGAGGATTTAAGGTATAAATGATTTTTTATTTGAGATTTTGGATTGCCTTAGGGACAATTAATAGTTTTTTGTGTATACACAGTACTCCTTAATTAACACACTACATACTTAAATTACTACATTTAATTGTAAAATAATTTTATAACTTAATCCTTCATTTCCTTGAAAAGTATGAACTTAGTTTGACAAGGATATTTATATATAATTATAAAATATGAGAGAGATAAAGGGTAGTATATATGGTGTTAGTGGAGAGTGAACTCCACATCATTAGTATTGTAGTACTCCCTCTATCCACGAATATGAGTCTCGTTTTGCCATTTTGGTCCGTCCGCGAATAGGAGTCCCGGTTCATTATTTCTATAAATGGTAAAAGGTCTCACATTCCACCAACTCATTCCACTCACATATCATATAAAACTAATATATACAAGTGGGGTCCATATTCCACTAACTTTCTTTCACCCACAATTCTTAACATTTTTTAAAACCCGTGCTGGAAATGAATGAGACTCCTATTTGTGGACGAATGGAGTATAATAGTATAAGTTATAATTAAAATAATGTATAAGGGTAATATATTGTTTAACTATTTCAAATTTATATGAGTAAATTTATTCAAAATTCTAGTATTAACCAACAATTATGATACATATTTGAATTAAATCTATATCTTTCATATTTTAATCCAATAGATAAAATTTAGTCTTAATTATGTATTGTACTCCCTCCATTTCAACTAAGTTAAGTTAAAACTTTTGAGCATAGAGATTAAAAAATTGTGTTGAAAAGTAGGAGAACAGTTAATGAATAAAGTACGAAAAATAAAGAGAGAATAAAGTAAGTGATGGAATAAAGTAACAGTGATTAAATATTTTATTTTTTATCAAAAAAAGAAATGACTCAACTTAGCTGGGACATCTAAAAAAGTAATATGATTCAACTTAGTTAAGATAGAGAGAGTATTAAAGATGTGGTTTCACCTTAAAGTAGAAGATGGATCATGACAGAATTTTTCTTAAAGTCAAAACACAGACCTATATCATTTCACAAATACATTAATATCACAAAATATATCATTTTTTACTTAATATTAGTTCACTAATTCCTGAAATCAGTTTGAGAGTATTAAAGATGTGGTTTCACCTTAAAGTAGGAGTTGGATCATGACAGAATTTTTCTTAAAGTCAAAACACAGAACTATATAATTTCACAAATACATTAATATCAATTAGTAACACAAAACATATCATTTTTTACTTAATATTAGTTCGCTAATTCATGAAATCAGCTTGTTGTATTTTCTGACACAATATCTGTAACTGATATGTTGATTCATAAAATCATTTTCTGACTCAATATTAGTAATTGATAAGTTTTATGATGTCAAGGACAATGATAAGTTTTATGATGTCAAGGACAACCCTAATATCATTGTATCAAGGACAATGATATGATTTTTCAGTTTTTAAACTCATTCTAAAAAAATTCCCATCACTCCCCCTTGTAACTAATATCATTGTATCAATGACAATGATATGATTTTTCAGTTTTTAAACACATTCTAAAAATATTCCCATCACTCCCCCTTGTCGTAACATTATCATGTCTAGAAAATCAAAATCAGGTATACAAAATAAAGTAAAATTTTGGCAATTAACTTTGTAATTATTTTTTCCATGAAAGCTACTCACTTATATTCTCCCACACTAACCTAGAGCTCTAAGTGAGTTTTCCCGGCAGACCTACAATATATTAGCATAACTGCAATAAAGAAAAGGGTGTTATGAGTATATATAGACTAAACACATTCATAAATTAAGTTTTCCAACGTGTTTATTACACTAGTAGATCCAACTATTTTTATGTAGTAGTATTTAATGACACGAAACTTTAGGAGATATTGTTTTATGTATTATGTGGGGGAGAGAAAATATTTATATTAATATAAGAGAGATTAAAAAAAAAGAAATGTGATATTTTTTTTAGAAAAACTAAAAAAAGAAAGTGTGATGTTTATTATGTGATGGAGGGAGTACTATATATCAGGTGATATCCACCAAAATACTAGTACTACTATACAAATATATATATGATAATAAATTAAATTTTAATACATTGGGTCCTATGTTCATATATTTGTGCAATGAACTATATAAGAAAATTATTAAAAGAATTAAATATTCCTCGTTTCTTTTTTTTATCTAAAAATATTACTATGATAGTAAACAAAACTATAACTTTTGATGAGTAATCAAATAGTTAACATTTGTGAAAATTATTAAAAGAATTAATATTCTTCGTTTCCTTTTTTAACTAAAAAATATTACTATGACAATAAACAAAACTATAGCTTTTGATGAGTAATCAAATAGTTAACATATTTGTGAGATAAATATCTCCTGATAGTGATTTCTACGTTCTCACGATAAGAAAATTTCTAATTGAAATATTATAGGAGTAGTAGATAATTATATTTTGGAGTGAACTGCCTCAAAAATTTCTAACTATTTGGGCTGTGACATTATAGATCCCTAACAAAAATAAAATAGCGCCAGAAGACCCTAACATTAAATATAATCACGAAACATATTTTTTCGGACCAAAACACCCTCAGGCCCTAAAAGAGCATTTTTGTCACTTTATTATATTGCTGACACGTGATTTCTGTCACATTTCTGTCAGCAACTTCTTATGTAATTTTCTAATAAGTTCTGTTACTTTATACGTAATTAAAATTTTATCATTATTAAACTTTCTAAATTTTTTTATAATATACAGATTTATCATTATCTGCAGTAATTAATACAAAAATAATAAAATCAGACTCTTTCTTCCTTGTAAAACTCATTTTTCTGGTATTTTTCCGTGTTTTTATTTTCCCTAATTTTTATTTATTTTTACCTTGATTTATGGATCAATTTTATTTATTATGAAAATATCCCGATTTTACAGTATTAATTCATAAATTTACATTGTCTTAATTTCAAATGCTATTATTAATAAAAACCAATGATTATATAACTAATATCACATGCTTGAATATTTTCAAAATATTACTCATGTTTCAGTTTTATCATGAATGACAAGAAACTATGCAAATTTATATCTAAAGATTGAATGTTATGTTAAAAATTTCATTTTGAGCTAAACTAAAATTCTCAATAAAATATCAATCATAAAAATCGTCTTAAAGTTAGGCTTATAGTAACAAATTAGTTCGATGATATATAATGAAATAATATTTTAAATGTCAGTGTTTTCAAGAAAATAATTACTGTATCATTTAATTAAATGTGAAATATTTTTATTATGTGTATTATTGATTCGGATTTTGTTGCATAGATAACTTCACTTTTCATATTTTTTGTTGTTTCTCAATGAATTTTCTACATGATATAACTAGTATATTATTACCACTAACTAGAAATAGAGGGATATAAGAATTTTTTCTGTACAAATATTGACAAAGCTTTAATCACGTATGAAGTACCAGAACTTAATAGGAAATCACATAAGAAGTTGCTGACAAAAATGTGACAAAATTCATATGTCAACGAATTTAGGGATTGCCAAGAATGCCCTTCAAGCTATTTGGGCATTTTCGTCCGAAAAGTGGCTAAAATAACTTTATTCGTGATTATATTTAACGTTAGGGTCTTCCGAAGCTATTTTTTTTTTCGGGGTCTGTGGTGTCACAACCCAAAAAGTTAGGGACTTTTGAGGCTGTTCACTCTATATTTTGGGTCAGTTGCATGTAAGGGCTCAAACTTTTAACTTATTTTTTTTATTTTTATCTCAATTTTTTAAAAATCTAAATACATGAACTTTAAGTTTTTTTTTTCTCAAAAAATAATTTTTTTTTTCAAATTGAAGCTGGCGTATTCATCGGAAGTGCCAGCTTGGCATAAAACGGTGCCTATGAAAAAGCCGTCATTTGAATATAGAAGGGTAATTTGTCTAAAAATACATGAATTTTAAGATTTTCTAGAATTTCCCCCAAACTTACGGATTTTTTTTATTTTTCTTCTAACAATAGATTTTTTTCTCAATCGCTTAATGTCCAACACTTTAAAATTTGTGTGAGTGAATTTTAAAGCACATCATTTAACTAAAGAAGAATATATAATCAAAATATAATTTATGTGCAAATTTATATATAATTATGTTACTGTACATAATTTTATGTGCAAATTTTTATATAAATTTATGTGCACATAAATAAATTTGCACATAATTTCTTCTTTAGATTTATATAAAAATTTATGTGCATATAAATTATGTGCATAAAATTCTATTTATGTGCAAAATCTATTTTAAAGCACATCATTACTTCCTATAATTTACCGTTTTTTAAATTGTAATTTTTGGTTGTTTTAGAATTTTTTAAAAATTATGTAGAGAAAAGCCTGAACTAAATTATTCTGTCTCTTACTTTACACTCTCACCACTGTAAATATTTATTATTATTTTTTACAATACGAGTGCAGAAACTAAAAGTGACAAACTTTCAAGAACGGATGGAGTATTTAATATTGAATTATATTTTCCATGGTTTATTGATTTATCATACTTTTGCTTAGAATACTATTATATTTGATTTACTAGATTTTGGAAGGATATTATTGTATCCCCACATATTATAAATATGTGTAAGAGACCTTCATATTATTCATTCAAGAAATATCAATTCAGTTTATCTTTTATTGTTCATTTATCTTTTCTGCGTTATTTTCTTCTTCTGCAAGTTAACGAACCCTGCCCAACTCGACGAATCCCTCACCTCATCAACTGATTGGAGTAGCATCGTATCAACTATCAACAAATTACGGAAAAGATAATTCAATACTAAATAATAATAGGATATTAGGGATATTACCGAAGAAATGCTCGTATCATTCTCTCATTTCCTTTCTATTTTTCTCTAAATTTTTAGTTACAATCTTCCTCATTTCTCTGAAGTGAAAATGAAGCTACCTTTTGTGGGGTCTGGAGGCGGAGTTGCCCTCGGTTGAGTACAATATATAATTTTATTTGTAAATTAAATGCAAATAGTAACGATGATATTTATAGAATAACAAATAAATGTATGTGATATACTAAAAATGTTAACAAAAGCATCATCAAACAAATAATAATAATAAAAAAGTACTATATCCTTTCCACATTAAGTGTCACATTTAGAGTGGGCACGGGTTTGAAGAAATATAAAGAAGAGTGGGTTGAATAAGTTAGTGGATTATGGATCCCACTTATATATATAATAGTTTTATAATAAAATGTGAGTAGAATTGGTTGGTGGAATGTGAGGTCTACTTACCATTTATAGTAAAAATCAAATGAGACTCTTATTGTGGGACGGACCGAAATGATAAAATGTGACACTTATTGTGGGACGGAGATAGTATATAATAACGTACTGGTTTCATGATAAGGGGTATTCCCCTTATCACGACATCGGAAAAGATAAAAAGAAGTCTCGGGAGGTGAAATCTCGTCAACAACTAGGGTGAGGACAAATTGCGTAAAGAAACAAAAATGAATAAGCGAAAATTCTAATATTCATTGATTGGAAAAGAGTATCACACGCCTATTTATAATTCTAAGGACCCTAGGGTTGGTTCGGCATAGGTGCCGGGAAAGAACCAATAAAGAAAACCCGGTACAGAGCGTGGTATCTTGCTCGACACAATAGTTTAATTAACTGCAATAATTCCAAAAGAAATTAACTGGTAAATTTTTTTAAAATACTGCTTTTATATATGTAAAGATAAATAGATAAAATAATTTCACTAACAAATTTTTATTAATATGATATTTTTGTTTTTCGAAAACGTTTTTTTTTATATATGTATAGATTTCTACTAATTTTGGAGTTTCCTCCATACAAAGAATACATTTAAGTGATATAATCATGGAAAAATAGTACGTAATGATGTTTACTTTAACCAAACTAGTACTCCGTAACTTATTATTGAAAACTTTTTGTTGGGGTCAGTGATAAACAAATTCACAACTCAAAATCTATTTATCTGATTAAGTGGATTAACTTAATCCCGCAATTCAAATTCCAATTGAGGAGAAAATGTCAAAGTGGTCTTGTATTAGACTGTCTGTCTTCTCATAGTCGGATCCCCAAGTTTTTAGAATGCGCCAAATTCTACTTGAGCATCCAAATCGGGGTCAATGCCGGCACGTGGAATCCCGTGTTAATAAGCAAGGACCACCTTGCAAGGCTAAATACTCCCGGGTGATAGTAAACGACTTTTACCTCATTTTTTCTATTATTTCCCGTTTTTCTCCATTTTTGTCAAATTGAAGCCTAACGCAAATAGCTCATATCATACCTAATAAGTTTGTGCAAGAAGCCAATACCACCCATTTTATATATTTATGCGCAATGGCTATATATTAATTTTCTTTGTGGCCATTTCAATTATGGATGTTCCACATGCCACATCTATAACAATGAAACCTAGTATTTTACTTAGAACGGTCACACTTCTATTATTTAATATATTATGAGTTCATAACAAAATTCCTCGAATTGAAATTTGAAATCGAATACTACATAAACAAATTAATATGTGGTTCACACACCTTTAACTTTTTCTCTCTATTATATTTTTCAGATATTTAATTAAATATTGCAGACTTTATGAAGTAACGGATGCATTGCACTATTATGTTGAAATAACTTACAATCGTCTCTAAATAATCATTTCACTCTAGATCATGAGTATATCCTATCAATTTAATACATATGCTTTTAAAGAAAGTTTATGTTACAAAAGGGATTGAATTAATTCATGTTTTACTCTTCACAATCTGCATCAATGTCAAAATAAACGTTTCCCCTTCCTGATTCTCTTCCTTGATACAATACACAATAAAGTGATAAACAATTCGAAGGTTGACCAAGGCACAATAAAAACAAATAAATCATGCTAAAATCCCATGATGGTAAGAAACATTTTATATCATGTTGACCTGAGCTTCAAAATAATCAATTTAATTAATTAATCATCATTCAATAGGGACAACTATGAAACAAACTCACCAGAAAAAAATCCACCCAATAAAGGAGCAAGATCTCGAAACTCCCAAATCATATGCAAAGAAATGAGTTTTAATGATTGAATATGTTCCAATCTTTAATGATTCTAGTAATTTTATCCTAGTCTTTCAAATTTATCCATTTATTCCCAATTTTAATAATTATACTACTTATTTATATCTTAGATTAATTTTTTTTGGCCAATTTTTTCAATATTTTAAAAATAAAAATATCAATATTTCTGTATACAACCTATTTTTAGTGAAAAATAATAAATCGCACACATCCTTTTATTGGAGTGATATTCTAACAGAAAAAAAATACTAATACATGGAGTATTAAAAGATCCATTAAAACAATTAAAGATGAGAATGAATTCCATCATAAACCTCAAAAAATTGCAAGCTCCTTCCAAAAACACCTATAAATTCACCACAAACCTCCCATTCTCTTTCTCAAACCAACTCACATCACTCACCTTCTCACAAACACACAACAAATCACTCAACCACCATGGCAAAGAAGCCCAGCATGGGGAGACAAAAGATCAAGATCCAGAAAATAGAGGTGAAGAACCACCTCCAAGTGACCTTCTCGAAGCGTCGGTCAGGGCTCTTCAAGAAGGCGAGCGAGCTCTGCACGCTCTGTGGCGTGGAGATCGGCATCATTGTCTTCTCCCCGGCCGGGAAGGTCTTCTCCTTCGGCCACCCCAACGTGGAGTCCATCATCAACCGCTTCCTGACCCGCAACCCGGTCGCCAACGCCCACGACCCGTTCCAGCTTGTGGAGGCGCAGAGGAACGCCAGCGTGAGGGAGCTGAACCTGCAGTTAGGGCACATGCTCAACGAGATGGAGGCCGAGAGGAAGAGAGGGGAGAGCTTGGACGTGATGCGGAAGGCGAACCAGAGCCACTACTGGTGGGAGTCGCCGGTGAGTAAATTAGGGTTGGAGCAGCTGGAGCAGGTGAGGGACGCCATGGAGGAGCTCAAGAAGAATGTTAACCAGCAGGCCGCGGCGAACTCGGTTTTCATGGTGAATAGGGTTTTTGAGCAGTATGAGGCCAAACCGATGCCTAGCCATGGCTCTAATATTAATAATATTGCGGCGGCGGCGGCCGCTGCTAACTGCAGCTTTGGATATTGCCATGGATTTTTCTGATCGTTTTCCTTTGCTAGTATCTCACTACCTTTTTATTGTTTTTTTAATATATATATATATATATAATTATATATATATATATATATATATATATATATATATATATAATTATATTTTGTTAAGTTTGGCATCACAGGATTATATATATGTAAAGGCAAATAATGGTTGATACGGGTGTGGTCTTATTAATCATAGGCAGAAAAACTCTATTAAATTCAGATTCTGGAGTGGTTGCTGACCCTATCAAAGGTTGAAGGTCACTCTCGTTCTTGATGACAATCGACCACGAGATAGAATGATCACACGATAAAATGATAAAATTCACAAAAGCCTTAGCTTCAAGGAATTGTAATGAATCAATATCAAAAACTGCTGCAAAAACTGCTATTCCCACTATTTATAAGTGGTTCCAAAAACCCTAGAGATATGGAAGGAAATAATACGGAAATTAAAAGAAAATAACTAAAAATTTAATGAAAGTAAATTAGGAAACTCTTTCCCGCTGACTGCAACATACTCCCCCTCTTGAAGAAGACTCGACCTCGAGTCTGCCTTGGCCCCATCAGCTGCGTCGTCCCCTTCATCTGCGGCGTCGGCATCCTCGCCATGATACGGTGACAAAACTGCCACATTAAATGTAGCCGATACATTATACTTACCCCGCAGATCCACCTTGTTAGCGTTATCATTGATGCGCTTCACAATTCGAAAAGGGCCATCTGCTCATGGTTGCAACTTTCCCCAACGCCCTCCAGGAAAACGTTTCTTCCTTAGATGAATCCAAACCAGATCTCCCTCTTCGAAAGCCACCCTATTGCGCCTCCTATCAGCTCGCAACTTATAGCCATCATTCTGTCGGATAATGCGACGTCGAACCTCCTCATGCAACTCCTTAATCTGCTTGATCCGTTCCTCCGCATCACCACTAAACTGTGTCGTTGTAGGTATAGGTACCATATCCAATGGGGTAATTGGATTTCGTCCATAAACAATTTGAAACGGGCCCTTCCCTGTGGTTCTGTTCGTTGACCGATTATAGGAAAACTCTGCTTGTGCTAACACCAAGTCCCACTGCCGTGGATTATCTCCAATCAAACTGCGAAGAAGACTCCCCAAACTGCGATTAACAACTTCTGTTTGTCCATCTGTCTGCGGATGGTGTGAGCTACTAAATTTAAGCTGCGAACCCAGTCGTCTCCATAACGTGTGCCAAAAGTGACTCACAAACTTCACATCACGGTCAGAAGTTAGAGATTTGGGAACTCCATGCAGTTTCACGATGTTAAGAGCCTCCTGCTCCTAACGGTGAATTCCGTCCGAATTAACAACTATAACACCGCAATTCCGGCGCCCTCGTTTAAGGGTCAGCGGACAAACGATAGGGCTGGCGCGGAGGAGTCTCCGTCGGCAGCGTTGAGAGTTTAAATCCGTTGATTAATCCGGCGCCCAAGTCTTGGGTCGGCGGTGATCTCCGGAGATAGAGCTGGGCTCAAGAATGAATCTTGTCGACAGCGATAGATAATTTTGGATGCTTGATACTCCACAAGTGGGCAAACGATAATGATTTTATTAATTGATTGAATGAATAAAAAAGATGACAGTCTATCCTATTTATAAGGCTACTGACTTAATGAACAAGAAAACAAAGATATAGAAAAAGATATGCTAAATCCCTATAATATCTAAACTAAATAATAATAATAGAGGTTTGTATCAACTCCCCCACGGTTAAAATCCACTTGTCCTCAAGGTGGGAACCACGAAGCAAAAAGGAGAGTTGAAAGCAGAAGCTTCGGCGAGGCAACTCCTCCTGGATCAAACACACACCGAACAGATGAACGTCTCCCTTCTTCACTTCCATAAAAAATCAACAAAGGAGACCCAACTTTGTCGGAAAAATTCCTTGCCAAATCGAAAAGCTTGTCCACGCCTCCCAAAATGCCCAAGCATGGCATGTCATTACTCGGAGGGATCAACCTTGCATCTTTGTCGAGTGATGTTGATCGATGATTCATACTTGGAACATCACCGACATTCAAATCCACACAGACACAAGCAATTACGGGCAAATCGGTGTAAGCACCATCTCATTTCTTGCCCCAACAATTTCCAACAACATTTTTGGATGACACTTGAACAACATTGAGTGAGGCGATTATCTTCTCCACTTCACCAATAGAACCATCCTCCTCTTTATCTTCTAGCAACGTCTCCTCCTTTTCACCAATCTTCTCATCATATACCCCAACGAGCACTTGCGGTGGCTCACTGTTGTTCTTGACAATCCCTTTGTTCTTGAGGAACTCTCCAGGGAACTCGTTGTTTTGAACATCAAGAGGAGCGCCATCATTGTGAACATCGGCAAAGTCATGGGGAACATCATCACCGAATCCTATCGTGGGAGTATTATCAGTTTTCTCTTCGGCTAAATTCTCATCTCGAATGTTCTCCTCAAACTCCTCCCCATCATCCGCATAACAGAGAATGCGTTGTTTACACACATGTCCCATCACCCATTTCTCGGGACAGTGCCAGCAGAGACCCAACCTGGACCGTTCTGACTTCTCCGCCTGGGAGACTCATATTAGCGGCAGGCGTGGCTGCTCCGGAGTTTGACTGGTCACACGTGCGGGCTGACTGTACAGGTTCCGCGTTGGCTTTTCGGTGGAGTAGTGGGGCTGGTGGGAGGCGGGCTGGACTCGCGCTCTCCTCCCGAGGGCGAGGTCAGTCCCGGCACGTCTCCGAGCATCGGGGACGGTCAACGGTCAGGTAGCCGCAGTTCTGCTGTTGCGTCGGTGGGTCCCAGCACGTTGGGCGGTGCCGCTGCATTGCGGTTGTCGGGTAGCGATCAAACCCTAATTGGGTCTGATGATCTCTGCGATTAGATAGGTGGCCACCCCTCTCAATGTAGCCACCGCGGTGTCGAGGCCAAGCGTCTTGCGCGCGATCGCGGTACCCGATGGGCTGGTATCTCGGCCGTGGGCAATGATCAGGTGGATCCAAGTGGTGTGAGACGTAGGGTGATTCTGGATCAGGCCACGACGGCGGGCGGAGTACTTCCACCCGGATGCTCGGAGGGTCCCAACTGGTTACACGACGAGGTTGGGATGGATGGTAGGGACAGAATGGCCGTATGGCCTGATGATCGTCTGACTTCGATGCGGCACACTGGAATCCTCCCTGTCGGGCGTTGCAGAAGTAGTGTTGTCCTGCGGCTAGAGCTCGGCGGACAGGCGGGACTCGACCACCAAAGCAGTTGCTGTGCGCAGAATGTTTTCCGTCGGGCAGCGGTGTAGCTTAGGTTCGAGACGGTGGGAGGGTCAGCTCTCAATGAAAGCACCAGTTGTTAAGAGCCTCCTGCTCCTAACGGTGAATTCCGTCCGAATTCACAACTATAACACCACAATTCCGACGCCCTCGTTTAAGGGTCGGCGGACAAACGATAGGGCTGGCGCGGAGGAGTCTCCGTCGGCAGCGTTGAGAGTTTAAATCCGTTGATTAATCTGGCGCCCAAGTCTTGGGTCGGCGGTGATCTCCGGAGATAGAGCTGGGAGCAAGAATGAATCTTGTCGGCAGCGATAGATAATTTTGGATGCTTGATACTCCACAAGTGGGCAAACGATAATGATTTTATTAATTGATTGAATGAATAAAAAAGATGACAGTCTATCCTATTTATCATGCTACTGACTTAATGAACAAGAAAACAAAGATATAGAAAAAGATATGCTAAATCCCTATAATATCTAAACTAAATAATAATAATAGAGGTTCGTATCACACGATCTCCCGAAAATATAATAGTGCAACTTGACTAGCGTCGAACGTTTTATTGCAAGGAACAAAATGCGCCATCTTTGAGAATCTATCCACAACAACCATAACTGAGTCTTTCTGCCTCTGTTTACGTGGCAGCCCTAACACAAAATCCAAGCTGACATCCTCCCACGGTGCATTTGGAACATGAAGAGGTTTGTACAAACCGGCATTGGAGTGATGAGTCTTTGCGATGTGACATGCCCGACATATCTCCACAAATCGAGCCACATCTTGCTCCATTTGAGGCCAATAAAAATTAAGAGCAAGTAAGGAAACGGTCTTGTCCTTACCAAAGTGACCAGCAAGGCTGACAAACACAGATTTTGCATGTTTTCAAGGACTAGATTTGACTTGTTTTAAATGTCAATCATGCAAATTATGTTCTTAAATTGCAAATGTTATACATTTGGTATTTTTGACATGTTTGTTGATAAAAAGATAGAAAAAGGTGAAAAATGGCCAAAGTGCAGCAGCCTCTGTTCGATCCCATTCTGACAGCGATTTTGAAGTCCAGTCAGTGCTTACTACACTCCATTCTCTTCATCTTCAAAAGAGCTTCGCGTGAATATCTTGCAAGTCTCAATCGAAGTTCTGTGGAGAAAGTTATGACAATTCTACGAACGTTGCGTAGTGCAGTCAAAGCTGACGGGAATTTATGCGGAAATTCACGGAAGAAAAGAAATTATTATATTGTGAAGCCAAATCTCTCATATTTCTTGTAGGGCACAAAATTTATCAAAAATAAACTGTCACGACCGCCCTTTATGGTTAATAAAAGTGGGCGATCGTGATTAAAAGGACTTAATGAACAGACATAGAAGACTAGGGTTTCAATAAGTCTGACCAAGAATTTAAGTTTAATAAATAAAAAAAAACTAAAGGTTTAGCATTTATTCAAAAGATAATAAGTTTTCAAACATCCCAACAAACAGTTTCATAGTAAAAAAAAATAAGTAAAGAAAATATCACAGCGGAAACATCCAAGAGAATAGTGAAGTCATGTGTGAAGACACAACGACACTCGGAGTTTCAAAACAACCATAGTATATTATTAATTCTGCTCAACACCACCAACCGCTCGTCGCCGCTCAACCTGCACATAGGGAAAACACATGCAGGGCTGAGTACTATAAAAATACTCAGTGGCTCATGCCGAAAACATTTTAAATAAGCGTATATGTTATCATGCCATACGTAAGTAACCATCGGGGTTTGAGCTTTAGAAAGGCCCGAGGCACCCAAAATATTTTTCATTGTTCAAAATAGCGACTGCGCAGTCATTTTCCCATAGACGTCAACCATATCTGCTCATACATGACAAGGAATGCGGCCGCAAACAAGGTCACTAGAGCGGCCAGCCCGTACGCTAGCACACGGTCTACCATAGGTGTACACTAATCCTAGTAGAGTTTGCGGCTCTACAAGGATCCGAATTCGATTTATATAAAAATGGCAAAAGTCATTTCAGATAGGCACGTAAAAATCAAAGCACGCATGATAAGCATAATTTCATTTCCATTAATAAAATATTTAGGACGATGTCCTTATTTAAAAGAGAGCCCACCTCGACCGTTTAGATTTCAAGTACTGCTTTCCCTTTGTTATCACGCTTCGCGCACGAGTTATCACCTTTAGATAGTATGTATTACCAATCAGTCACAAACATTGACTCATAATTATGCATGTCCCCACGTTTTTCCTTTTTCTCCATCGACAAAAGGAAACACACCATAGCATACATCCTTGAATAACACATCACTTCATCATAGAGTGGTTCTTTAACACATATATAAATCATGTATATCACTTCACGTAACAACATAGTTGTTTTTTTGTAAAGACAGAAATCTGGCAGCACTGCGATATCATTTTGTAAAAATCATTAAAAATTTACCCGACTTCCGTTGGGGCTAAACCTTTAGAAGAAAGCAGTAGACTCATCAAATAACTTCCAGTTAAAAATTCACGTCAAAATAACCTTTTTAGGTCGGTCCAATCGAAAACGTAACCTACTGGTCGATAAGACATTTTCGGCAGAACTGCGCAGATAACTTCAAAAATTTACCAAAAATTCATCCTTTGTCCAAATGGGTTGAAATTCACTCACAACACATAAGACACCATGAGGTTTACACAGAAAAAGGAATCGAACAAAAATGAGTTCATTTGGTCGGTCAATACGCGTCAGAGCCTACTGTCCGAACTCACCGTTTTTTCATGTTTCAAAATTCGAATTAGGGTTTTATCCCCATTCATTCAAACACACCCTTTTAATGCTTCTAACACACAAACATGCTTAAAAGAGTCCTCACACTCATGTTTTCATATAATCACACATCATTCACCAATGATTTATTTAGACTTCACGTAATTGTATTCAAAACGCATACACACATACAAACACAAATTCCCCACCGATTACATTCTTAGATTTGAAATCCCTACACTCACTATATGCATGAGGGAGTCAAAAGAATGCTTGAATGGAGAGGATGAAGAATAGAGGTTTGATTGTACCTTTCTTGATTAAAACGATCGGTAGAACAAATATAAATCTCGATTCTTCAACAACTCTTGGCAATGAAAGAGTGGAGTAGAAGAACAAGTGGAGAGGATTGGAGAGGGGAGGGGCGTATGTGAGGGAGAGAGAGACGTGAGATTTGGGGTTAGGGTTCTCCTTCCCCTCTTATTTATAGGATTAGAATAGGCTCTCAATTAATTAGGAAGGTTTGGAGAATTAATTGCATGAATATTTGATGGAGATTTGGGGAGATTTGAGGGAGGTAAATCAACGTGAATTTGGGGAGAAATAAGAAGGGATTTTAAAAAATTATAGCTAATTAATTAGCCTATCATTTTATTTTGTACTTCATGGAGTAGAATAAAACAATACGGAGCAGAAAAATAATAAAATCCTCCCAAATTAATAGGAAGTAGGCGTGTGATTTTTGGTTCCTCCCCCAAGGAAAAATTTCTAAATCTTTAATAAAATAAAGTAAGGTAAGATTTGCTAGGATATTCCAATTCATTCATGGAGAGAAATAAAGAAGGAATCAATTATATAATAATTAATTTCTGCTCTCCCAAAATTAGGAGATTTCAAAAATCTCCATGAACAAGTCATAGGGGTCGAAATTTCCATGGAGGAAATAAAGAATAATTGGCGTTGGATTTAATTTGGATAATTATCCCAAGCAAATAATTAAATCCAAGAAAATAGAATTCCTCTCCATCAATTAACAGTGGTCAAAAATTTCTCAACAAAAGGGCAAGGTAATTATTGGTGATCCTATTTAAATCTCACTCCCCAAAAAAAATATAATTTACTGCAATATATATTTCATTCAGCATCAATTAATTAAAGCCACGTCATAAATCGACGAATTTGACTCGGTCAAAGAAGAATTAGGTCACCAAAGCAAATACATAACAATTTGTCATTTAATTGCAGCAATCAAAGAAATAAAAGCAATCGTCTTAGGTTTCGAAAATTAGGGTTCGAAAAGTGGGGCGTTACATCCTACCACTCTTAAAAGAAATTTCGTCCCGAAATTTGGTACCTTCATGGGAAGAGTTCTGGGTATAATTCCATCATCTTGTCCTCAAGCTCCCACGTGGCTTCTTCGTGCCCGTGGTTTCTCCACTGTACTTTCACGTAAGCAACTGGTTTATTTCTCACGTTCTGGACCTTTCGGTCAAAAATCGTTTGGGGTCTCTCCTCGTAGCTCAAGTCCGGGTTCAACGCGACTTCTTGGTAGTGAATCACGTGCTTTGGGTCAAACACGTATTTCCGTAATTGCGACACATGAAAGACGTTGTGCACGTTCCCAAGGCTTGGGGTAGCGCCAAACGGTAGGCAACAGGACCCACTCCTTCAAGGATTTCATAAGGCCCAATAAATCGCGGTTTCAATTTTCCCTTGACACCAAAGCGCGTTATCCCTTTCGACGGGGATACCTTGAGAAAGACCTTGTCGCCCGCTTGAAATTGTAAGTCGGTTCGTCGTGCATCCGCGTATGACTTCTGTCTGTCTTGAGCTTCTTTTATCCTCGCACGAATTTGTCCAACGATTCCAACCATTTCTTCGACTGCATCGGGCCCTAGTACCATTCTCTCACCAACTTCGTCCCAGTAGAGCGGGGATCTACACTTTCTCCCGTACAAGGCTTCGTACGGCGCCATGTTTATCGTTTCCTGGAAACTGTTGTTGTAGGCGAACTCAATTAGCATGGCTCTTAACATATCCTCGAGGGTTTGGATCATTCTTTCGGATTGCCCGTCCGTCTGCGGGTGAAATGCTGTGCTGAAGTTCAGTCGAGTGCCTAGCTCACGTTGTAGGCTGATCCAAAATCTTGATGTGAATTTTGGGTCACGGTCAGACGTGATCGTCACTGGGACTCCATGCAGTCGCACTATTTCCTTTATATACATTTGAGCTATCTTGTTTGATCCATAGGTTATGGGAATCGGTATGAAGTGTGCACTCTTGGTGAGTCGGTCTATAATCACCCATATGGCAGTATTCCCTCTTTGCGTCTTTGGCAATGTGCTCCCATTTCCACTCCAGGATTTCTAGTGGTTGCAACTTCTCGTACGATCGTTGATGTAGAGCCTTCACCTGTTGGCAGGCTAAGCAGCGCTCCACAAATGCCGCTATATCCCTCTTCATACCGTTCCACCAAAAGGACTTCTTCAAGTCTTGGTATATTTTCGTACTTCCTGGGTGGGCGGTGTAAGGAGTCTCATGTGCCTCGCTCATCACTTCGTTTTTGAGCTCCTCGTTGTCCGGCATGCATAGTCTTCCTTTGAAGGTAAGAGCATTGTCACCTTCTTCACTAAAGTTTCTAGATTCGCCGGTTCGCACCTCTACACGTATTTCCTCTAGTTTCGCATCCATCCGTTGTGCTTCAACAATTCTCGACCTTAGATCAGGTTCAACAACTAAAGTGGCGATTCGCGCTTCCACCGTTTCAGGTGCTTTCACTACTTCCAAACGCATCTTACTAAACTCGCGGACCAGGCTTTCTTTGTTGGTGAGAAAAGTGGCCAGTTAGGAATGACCCTTCCGGCTCAAGGCATCTGCCACTACATTTGCCTTGCTGGGGTGGTAATTGATGCCACAATCGTAGTCCTTCACCAATTCGAGCCACATTCGTTGTCGCATGTTTAAATCCTTTTGCTCAAAGAAATATTTCAGGCTTTTGTGGTCCGTAAAGATCTCACATCGAACTCCATAGAGATGATGTCTCTAAATCTTTAAGCTGCTAACTCCAAGTCGTGGGTTGGATAGTTCAACTCGTGTGGCCTCAATTGTCGGGATGCGTATGCAATCACCTTGTTGTTTTGCATCAAAACACATCCAATTCCCACCTTCGAAGCGTCCGTGTATACCACGTAGTTCACTCCAGGTTCTGGCACAGCTAAGATCGGTGCACTAGTTAGCTTTTCCTTCAAGAGTTGAAAACTTGCCTCGCACTCGGGAGTCCAATTGACTTTCACCCCCTTCTTGAGTTGTTGTGTCATGGGTCTCGCTATCTTAGAGAACCCTTCTATAAACCTTCGATAGTATCCCGCCAAACCTAGAAAACTCCGAATCTCATTTGGTGTTGAAGGTGCTTTCCATTATTGCACCGCCTCAACCTTAGCGGAATCTACTCGAATTCCTTCTGCCGACACGATGTGACCAAGGAAATTTACTTCCTTAAGCCAAAACTCGCACTTGCTGAATTTGGCGTACAACTTTTCGCTCCTCAAAGTCTCCAAGGTGATTCGCAGATGTTCCTCGTGCTCTTTCTTATTCTTCAAGTAAACAAGTACGTCATCTATGAACACCAAAACGAACTTATCCAAGTACGGATGAAACACTCGATTCATCAAGTCCATGAATACCGCATGTGCATTCGTCAATCCAAACGGCATTACGACAAACTCATAGTGACCATATCTCATTCGGAAGGTCGTCTTGGGTATATCCTCTCGTCGGACTCTCAACTGATGGTATCCGGACCTTAAGTCCATCTTCAAGAACACACCGGCTCCTCGAAGTTGATCGAATAGGTCATCTATCCTTAGCAGTGGATATTTATTCTTGAGAGTCATCTTGTTCAGCTCCCTATAATCGATGCACATTCTCATCGATCCATCCTTCTTTTTCACAAAAAGCACAGGCGCGCCCCACGGTGAAACACTGGGTCTAATAAAACCCAGGTCCATAAGCTCTTGGAGTTGTATCTTGAGTTCCTCCAACTCCTTAGGCGCCATTCGGTATGGTGCCTTGGACACAGGCGCCGACCCTAGCGCTAGGTCGATTGTGAACTCCAATTATCGATCTGGCGGTGGTCCAGGTAAAGCTTCGGGAAAAACGTCAAGAAATTCCCGTACGATGACTACGTCTTCCATTTTCCTTTCTCATTTCTTCTCTTCTTGTAGATAGACAAGATAAGCAGGACGTCATTTCCTCACCATCGTACTAGCTTGGAGCGCGGAGATGATAGAGGTTTGTCGGTTCATCGAGATTCCATGGTATATGGTGGGTCCCTTGCCTGGGGCTTGTAGAGATATTTGTCTCTCCTTACAACGAATCGTCACAAAATTCGAGGTCAACCAATCCATTCCTAAAATTACGTCAAAGTCTCCGATCGCCATAACTTGCAGATCATGAGCGACTATCTTAAGGCCTCCCATAACAATTTCTATGTTCGGGCATGTTCGTGAGATTTCTATTGTCCCACCCACTGGAGATGACACTACCATCTTATGTTCCGATTTGCTAACAGGCAAGCTCAAAGTATCCACACACAAGTCAGATATGAATGAATGCGATGCGCCCGTATCAAACAACACAACGATAGGAGTGTCGAGGATTTTTCCCATACCTGCCAGGTTTCCGTTCTCTTGATTCCCTTGTTCGATCTTTGGTTGTCTCCGACTCAAGGCATATGCTCGAGCCTGAGGAGGAAGTCTTGGCGATAGGGTTGTTGCTGTCGAGGAGGTTGATCGCGATTTCCCCTTGACTCTATTTGTGGCGCCCTTGGCTGCATGCGGGGTCCTTGAGTGTTCTGCCTCGACTCCATTGCCCCCCTCTTACTCGGACACTCTCTAGAGAAGTGGCCGGTTCCCCCACAGTTAAAGAACTTAGTGGTGCTCTGGATTCTACACTCTCCAAATTGGTACTTGGAGCACACGTTGCATTGGGGTGGCTTGGGTCGGAAGTTGCCTCTCTGGTTAGATGAGTTTTGCCCTCCCCCATACTGCGGTTGGTTCTGGGTGTGCTGATACCTCTTGTTCATATGGGATTCTGTTTCCTTCCCACTTCCTCTTCTCTCGGGAGTGGTGTGGTGGAGGTGGTGCCAAAGCGGTGTTATCCTTCACCCTCTCATGGGGCATAGCTGCCTCAATGTCTAGTGTAAGGGCCAAAGCTTCCGCGTAGGGTAGTTTCCCACGACTAGCCAACGACATCCTTATCTCAGGCCTTAGTCCTCCACGGAACTTTTCGGCCAGCTTTTCTTCGGTATCGGCCTGATCAGGTGCGTATCGAGTCATGCTGCTGAGTGCACGATCGTACTCGGTCACAGTCATGCGTCCTTGGGTCAGATTGTAGAATTCGGACGCCTTCGCCTTCCGATAGCTTTTGGGTACATACTTATTGTATATCTCGGTCTTGAAACCTTCCCAAGTCATCCCCGCTGCTTTCTCTCGGGGAATTATCTTCATTCGGGTATCCCACCAGAAGTGGGCGGCCTCGGTTAGTTGATAGGTCACACAGGTTAACCGTTCTCTATCGTTGCACCCCAGGATTGCGAAAATGCATTCCACTGAGCGTATCCATGATTCGGCCCTGGCCGGCTCTCCCATTCCATCAAAGACGGGAGGTTTCTGACCTAAGAACAACTTCACGATCTCACAGTCGACCAGAGGTGGAGGAGGTGGTGGCGGAGGGATGGGTTGTGTCACACTTCCTTCTACCGTCTGAGGGGTAGGTTCTGGGTTCTCACGCCTTATGTTACGTCTTGGCGGCATTCTGATTTATTATCACAAGAATTATTATTGCATGAAATCCCAAGAATGGTTATGTGGTATGGTTGAAAAGTGGGGATCAAGGGAGAATTGCATCATAGAATAATGAGGAGCTTTTGCAAAACAGGGTATCAAAATACAACTGTACAAGGTGATAGCAAGAGAGTAATTGCAGAGTAGCATACCAAGAGGCAATTGTGTCACAAGATGGCAAAAGAGGGATTGCTCCACAGAATAATAGAAGGTAATCGTTCAATAGTGTAATAGGAGACAATTTGTACAATAGAATGAAAAATCACAAGTATTCAACAGAACGTAAAAGACAACGATAGTATGGCAGTGTATGATTGTGCAATCGGATAGCAAAAACAGTTTGCATAATGGAATAGTTAGGATGATTTCAACTTATGGCAGGAAGCAATTGTACAATCGAGCAGCAAAGGTAGTATGTCAAAGGTAAATTGTGCAATTGGGAAAGGACAATTACAATATAGTATAGCGAAAGGTAATTGCGCCACAAGTTAGCAAAAAAGGAAATCGCACAATTAGATAATAAGGAATGGTACCAAAACATTGCACAATAGGATAGCAAAGACAAAATTTCCATAGAATTATCAAACGTCGCCTCCAAGAGGTCTTAGTTCCATCATGAAGAAAACAAAAGAGTAAAACAACGTGGAAAAAGAAATGCCAAAGTCAAGCAAAACGGTAAAGTATCAAAACGTGGGACATCGTAATAAGGTATTCTAGAACCATCATATCTAATCTTTTCCACCCCCATCCTCTTTCCCTTCGGTTTCTCCAACACCTTCTTCATTTGGGTCCTCCTCCTCCTCGTCTGGATCCTCCTCCTCACTTTCCTCCTCAGCACCTACGAGTGGAGGGGTCATCCCGAGCATCCCATTGACCTCTCTGTCTATTCTTAGAGGGGCTGAGATATGCATCCCGAGTCTCATTCTCTTAGGAACACGGGAGACATGTGGCTCCTTGTCACAGCGATTCTTCCGCATGCGGGCTTGAATCGGTGGATAGATATGTGGAGGTGGGTCACGTGGCGGTCCGTCAAATGCAGCTGTCATAGCCTGAAGTAGCACCTTTATAAGGCCAACCAAATCCCCCCGCGCGGTGTATTCGGGCGGGCTATACCATATGAAAAACTGAGATGCCTGAGCGGTCCACTCACTCCAAGGAGATGGTAGAGTGTGGATGAGCTTTTAGATCCCCTCGTGATGGGTGACTCCCCCATACGCATAGGCGTTCATCCATCTATCGTAAAATTCGGTGACGTAGGACATAAGGAAGCGCTTCCCATCCCACTCATAGTCTTGGTAACGCTCAACTGGGTGGTCCCTATTGCTGGAGTAGCGATTACGCATCGGGGCATAGTAATGATGGACCATCTAAAGGGAAAAACAAAGAAAACTCAGCATCAGTCCAAGGATAGAAGGAAACAATGGGGTTTAAGCTTAAAAAAAAGATGCTGAGAACATGATGCCTATGAAGATGGTTATATATCAAAAGACTTAGGTATGTAAGTAGCATCATGCCAAGAATTTATATCCCAAGGTTATTTGTTCGCGCGTTTTCGCATTTCGTCGAGTCGTAGTATGCTGACTTCCCCATAGGGCTAATAAAAGCGGGCGATCGTGATTAAGAGGACTTAATGAACAGACATAGAAGACTAGGGTTTCAATAAAATTCTGACCAAGAATTTAAGTTTAATAAATAAAAAAAACTAAAGGTTTAGCATTTATTCAAAAGATAATAAGTTTTCAAACATCCCAACAAACAGTTTCATAGTAAAAAAAAATAAGTAAAGAAAATATCACAGCGGAAGTATCCAAGAGAAGAGTGAAGTCATGTGTGAAGACACAACGACACTCGGAGTTTCAAAACAACCATAGTATATTATTAACTCTGCTCAACACCACCAACCGCTCGTCGCCGCTCAACCTGCACATAGGAAAAACACATGCAGGGCTGAGTACTATAAAAATACTCAGTGGCTCATGCCGAAAACATTTTAAATAAGAGTATATGTTATCATGCCATACGTAAGTAACCATCGGGGTTTGAGCTTTAGAAAGGCCCGAGGCACCCAAAATATTTTCCATTGTTCAAAATAGCGACTGCGCGGTCATTTTCCCATAGACGTCAACCATATCTGCTCATACATGACAAGGAATGCGGCCGCAAACCAGGTCACTAGAGCGGCCAGCCCGTACGCTAGCACACGGTCTACCATAGGTGTACACTAATCCAAGTAGAGTTTGCGGCTCTACAAGGATCCGAATTCGATTTATATAAAAATGGCAAAAGCCATTCAGATAGGCACGTAAAAATTAAAGCACGCAAGATAAGCATAATTTCATTTCCATTAATAAAATATTTAGGACGATGTCCTTATATAAAAGAGAGCCCACCTCGACCGTTTAGATTTCAAGTACTGCTTTCCCTTTGTTATCACGCTTCGCGCACGAGTTATCACCTTTAGATAGTATGTATTACCAATCAGTCACAAACATTGACTCATAATTATGCATGTCCCCACGTTTTTCCTTTTTTCCCATCGACAAAAGGAAACACACCATAGCATACATCCTTGAATAACACATCACTTCATCATAGAGTGGTTCTTTAACACATATATAAATCATGTATATCACTTCACATAACAACATAGTTGTTTTTTTGTAAAGACAGAAATCTGGCAGCACTGCGATATCATTTTGTAAAAATCATTAAAAATTCACCCGACTTCCGTTGGGGCTAAACCTTTACCACAAAGCAGTAGACTCATCAAATAACTTCCAGTTAAAAATTCACATCAAAATAACCTTTTTAGGTCGGTCCAATCGAAAATTGTTTTTCGGCAGAACTGCGCAGTTTTTTTTTTTTTTTTTTTTAAATTAACTTCATATATTTATATCTTATATATGAAGGAGGAAATTACAAATCAACTCCTATAACAAGGAGGAAAGACAAATTACGCCACCCAGGGTTCGAACTCGAGACCTCCAGGATAGACGCGGTATCCAGCACCCTTTACCGCTAGGCCAAGGGGCTTGGATAGCAGAACTGCGCAGTTAACTTCAAAAATTTACCAAAAATTCATCCTTTGTCCAAATGGGTTGAGATTCACTCACAACACAGAAGACACCATGAGGTTTACACAGAAAAATTCATTTGGTCGGTTAATACGCGTCGGAGCCTACTGTCCGAACTCACCGTTTTTTTCATGTTTCAAAATTCGAATTAGAGTTTTATCCCCATTCATTCAAACACACCATTTTCATGCTTCTAACACACAAACATGCTTAAAAGAGTCCTCACACTCATGTTTTCATATAATCACACATCATTCACCAATGATTTATTTAGACTTCACGCAATTGTATTCAAAACGCATACACACATACAAACACAAATTCCCCACCGATTAGATTCTTAGATTTGAAATCCATACACTCACTATATGCATGAGGGAGTCAAAAGAATGCTTGAATGGAGGTTTGATTGTACCTTTCTTGATTAAAACGATTGATCGAACAAATATAAATCTCGATTCTTCAACAACTCTTGGCAATGGAAGAGTGAAATAGAAGAACAAGTGGAGAGGATTGGAGAGGGGAGGGGCTTATGTGAGGGAGAGAGAGACGTGAGATTTGGGGTTAGGGTTCTCCTTCCCCTCTTATTTATAGGATTAGAATATGCTCTCAATTAATTAGGAAGATTTGGAGAATTAATTGCATGAATATTTGAAGGAGATTTGGGGAGATTTGAGGGAGGGAAATCAACGTGAATTTTGGGAGAAATAAGGAGAGATTTTCAAAAATTATATCTAATTAATTAGCCTATCATTTTATTTGGTACTTCATGGAGTATAATAGAATAATACGGAGCAGAAAAATAATAAAATCCTCCCAAATTAATAGGAAGTAGGCGTGTGATTTTTGGTTCCTCCCACATGGAAAAATTTCTAAATCTTTAATAAAATAAAGTAAGGTAAGATTTGCTAGGATATTCCAATTCATTCATGGAGAGAAATAAAGAAGGAATCAATTATAGAATAATTAATTTCTCCTCTCCCAAAATTAGGAGATTTCAAAAATCTCCATGAACAAGTCATAGGGGTCTAAATTTCCATGGAGGAAATAAAGAATAATTGGCTTTGGATTTAATTTGGATAATTATCTCAAGCAAATAATTAAATCCAAGAAAATAGAATTCCTCTCCATCAATTAACAGTGGTAGAAAATTTCTCAACAAAAGGGCAAGGTAATTATTGATTATCCTATTTAAATCTCACTCCCAAAAAAAAAAATTTATTGCAATATATATTTCATTCTGCATCAATTAATTAAAGCCATGTCATAAATCGACGAATTTGACTCGGTCAAATCAGAATTAGGTCACCAAAGCAAATACATAACAATTCGTCATTTAATTGCGGCAATCAAAGAAATAAAAACAATCGTCTTAGGGTTCGAAAATTAGGGTTCGAAAAGTGGGGCGTTACATAAACCTTTTTTCAGCATATAAATACCTCTGAACCTAATTCATAATCTTGAGCTCAGAGCCTCCAATCCTTCTCCCTCTCTACACTTCTTCCATTCCATATTCCACCCTTAAATTCATCCATCTTCCATTGGAGCGGGGTTCTGCAGATCCAGACAAGAGAAGACTGAAGATTGAAGATTCAACCTTGGATTTTATCAATTTCTTTCATGTCTCGTACTTTATTTGTAGTTTTTACTTGTCTATGAGTTAAACATCAATTGTGGAATTTTTGGTGAAGATATTCGATTGATTTTCCTTGTTAGCTCTTGTAGTTATTTGATTTATCCTTGCGCTTTCTATATTCAATTGATTAGCTACCTCTTGAATACATGTTAGAGTTTATTAGAGTACTCGGGCGACGAAATAGTTGACTTGAAAAATGGATAATTCACACTTTAATTCAATAGAACTCGGGAGAGTTGAGGTTTCACGTGAGGTCATTGGTCTTAACGATCTTTTAATTCAACACCTAATCTACGGATTTCTCACCTCGGGAGAGGGTTTACTCCAGTTAAGTGACCGACTTAATAACTCTAGAGACCGTAATTCAAGAAAGTCGATTGTGTTTTGGATCCTAATATTCTACATTCATATGTCTGCTTTGTATCATTGTTTACATGCTTTCTTTTTATTTGTTTATTTATTTTTCAGTCTAGTTTAATAAAATCAAACCCAAAAAAAAACATCTGTGTCTTTAAATAGTATATGACACTTAGTATATGATAGTCAGTTGCAATCTTATTCCCTATGTTCGATATCCCGGTATTGACCTTTAGCTATACTAGATCTACCCTGTAAACTTGCAAGTATTTTTAGTGCTAATAAATAGTGCATCAAGTTTTTGGCGTCGTTGCCGGGGAATATTATTACTTTAAGTTGATATTGTAGAACGGTTGATAATACTAATTTAGAGTACAATATTTGTATAGTTTTATTTTGATTTTTTTATCTGTTTTACAAGGGTTGCTATTTGAGAAGAGCACGAAGCACAACAATGGATTACCCTCCGCTCCGGTACAAAAGGCATCCCAAAGGAAGTCCCGAGAATGGGGGCTAACTTATGAGTTTCAAATAACGTCAAGCTAAAGACGTTAACCAAGCGCTTTTTGGGAGGCAACCCAACATCGGTATCATTTTTTTTCATATTTAATTTTGTTTTAGTTTAATGTGTTTTCTTAGTTTACTCACGTCCATACCGACTTTACAAACTTATTCTTAACTTAGTTTTGAATAAGTTTGGGGGGATGAAGTGGTGGACCGTGAGTTTAGTTGTTTTTTCTTATTTTTATTAGTTTTATTTTATTTAATAAACCCGAGGTGAATCTTGTCTTGAACATAACATAGAAAACTTAGAAATACTCATGTTTAGGGACATCAGACCGAGTTGCCTATGATAAAAATTTTGTTTATGTGTTGGTTGAGTTGACTTGATACATTGATTTGAGAGTTTTGTAAAAAGGTGCATACATAATGAATTGTTTGTTTGCCTTGAATCATGCTCATACCTTGTAAGACTTGAGCCATAAATTTATTTCTTGTGTGATTTATCTGCATTCATGTATTTGTTTCTAGAACTTGCTCCTAATCTGCCTAAGTTTACATAGTGTTTAAATGATAAAAGAGGACGTTAGGTCATCCTTCTTAGCTACTTTATATATCCAAATTTATGACCTTATTCAAAATATTTTTCCCTAGCTAGCCACTTTGAGCCTTTAAAGCCTTTTTCTTTGGAAGCTAAATAAAAGGGAATATCCATACACTCTTGGTGAATTTTAGTTTATATTTTGTGAAAAGAGTTGGAGAGATAAGGTAGAAAGAAAAGTAGTGTGCTTAGTTGTCAAAAGTGCATAGACATGTGTGATTTGAATAAGATAATTGGTTGTGCATAGAAAGAAAAAAAAAGATGTACAAAAGAAAAAAAAATCAATGGAATTTGGGAAGTGAGAAGAAATTTGATGGTAACCATCCACTCATACAACCCATCACGCGTCTTGAAGGCTGTTTTCCACTCGTCTCCCGGTCTTAGGCGAATCTGATGGTAACCACTGTGCAAGTCAATTTGGAGAATACTCGCGAACCATGAAGCTGATCCAACAAGTCATCAAACCGTGGGATGGGAAATCTGTATTTGATAGTGATCATGTTGATTGCTCTACTGTCCATACACATTCTCATTGACCCATTCGCTTTCGGAACCATTAACGCCGTGACAGCACACAGACTCATGCTCTCTCGAATGACACCTTTCTCCAATAACTCCAACACTTGCTTCTGTAACTCTTCATGCTCCTTTGGCCGCAAACGATACGCAGCCTTGTTAGGAATGGGTGAACTTGGAATCAGATCAATACAGTGTTGTATATCTCGCATAGGAGGCAAACCCGACGGAATGGCTGCTGGTAAAACATCCTCATACAAGTTCAAAAGTGGTTGCACTGCCTTAGGGATCTTCAACTCCACGCTGTTGCTCTCGACCACGACTAACACGTAGCATGTTGGCGCCTCCGATGCTGCTGCCACAAAAGCTGATCGTGTCAGCAGGTTACTATTCTCGTTAGCTGTTTTGTCAACAACAGTATCACACTTCTTATCCGGACAAGGGCACAAGGTGATAGTAGCACCATCTTTTTTTAATGTGTATGTATTTTTAAACCCATTATGCTTGACCCTACGATCAAATTGCCAAGGACGACCAAGCAAACTATGACAAGCATCCATAGGAATTACATCACACCAGACCTCATCTTTATATCGCTTCCCAATGGAAAATTGAACTAAACATCGCTTACTAACCTTCAATTCATTGCCTTTGATCAACCATGATAGCTTATAGGGCTGTGGATGAGCAATCGTACTTAATCCCAATTTTTCCACCATGATCGAAGAAACCACATTCTCACAACTACCCCCATCAATAATCACGTTGCATATCTTTCCTTGTGCAGTACACTCGGTCTGAAAAATATTATGCCTCAACCATAGCTCTTCCTCTGCAGCTGCTACATTCAACACACGGCGAACCACCAAAGTAGCCCCCTGATCCGCATACACCAACTCGGTACTCCCATCTGATAGTTCATCCTCGTCATCTGATTTGTCAAACGTAGGAATACTATCGTCACCCACAAACGTGATCATCTGTCGATTGGGGCAATCAGCTTGAATATGCCCAAAGCCTTGACATTTAAAGCATCGCACCGGTGTTCTTGATCGCTGCCCAGATTCTCTCGGTGTAACCGCCACTGGCTGTTTTGCTGTCGGAGCTGATGGCTTGGTTTGACCCGTGGTACTGCTACTGCCACGAAAAGGTGTTGCGTCTTTCCCTGACCAGCGGTTAACTGCCTTCTTCCTTGTCAACTGTTTCTCCACCTTCAAAGCTAGCCTGCACACGTCTTCATACGTCCAATATTGTTGTAACTGCACAACATCAGCGATTTCAGGGCGGAGTGCCCCAAAATATCGAGCAATCGTTTGCTCATCCTCCTCGTCAACATCGCAATGCATCTTCAACCGATCAAACTCATTCGTAAAATCCTCCACAGACAGATCCCCTTGCCTGCAGCCGTGATATTCAATAAAAGCCTCCTGCCTAAAGTGAGCTGGGAGAAATTTTTGACGCCATATTTTCTTCTTCTTTTCCCATGATTGAATTTTCTTTTTGCCATCCCTTGATCGTTGCCTTTTAGTGTGTTCCCACCAAATTGAAGCATGTTTCTTCAACTTAATTGCAACCAATTTCACCTTATCGCTATCACTGATGTGTTTAATATCAAACACCCGCTCAACCGTATTCAGTCAATCGATGAATTCGTCAGGCTGGGCTCGACCTTCAAATTTCGGAATCTCAACCCTCATGCCGATATCCCCTGCCGGATCACGTCTGTATTCACCACGTCGGGTACCGTTCAGGTGAGCGAATGGATTCTCATCTTCATCTTCGTTAATGAGGGACACATCTGTATCTGAATTTACGTCTGTCGAGGTCTCCAATCTATCCAAGCGCTCTTGGAGAACTCGCACTTGTCTTCGCAAATCGTCATTCTCGACGTCACGCAGATCTCGTTGTCGGTTCCCGTCATCAGCAGGGGGTTCCTCTCCACGACCGCTGCCGCCACGACTGCGTCCACGAGCACGTTCGGCCATGGATTATCAACCTGGATCACTGATACCACTTCATGACAATCGACCACGAGATAGAATGATCAAACGATAAAATTCACACAAGCCTTAGCTTCAAGGAATTGTAATTAATCAACGTCAAAAAATGCTTCAAAAACGGTTGCAAAAACCCTAGAGATATGGAAGGAAATAATACGGAAATTAAAAGAAAATAACTAAAAATTTAATGAAAGTAAATTAGGAAACTCTTTCCTGCTGACTGCATCAGTTCTTTGTCTGTCATGTCATTCGGTCGCACTGACATGCATCAGATGTTGCTAGCCACAATCTTAATTTAGTAACTACATGATGAGTATAAGGTATATATGGATTTTTGCTATATCAGTTTCCTAATGTGATAGGAGTATAAGTTGCACGGGTAACGGAAACCTATTTTGATTAATTCTAATGAAGGTAGTAATATCAATACACATACTACACAGAATCGATACACCCACACTAGAATTTGATGCACAGAGATAATTGACACACACTCTTCTAATTATTTCTTATTCTTTTCTATTTTGTGCTGCACTACACTATTAAAACTGAATAAATAGAGATTAATCAGGACCAAATGTATCCATTATTAATGAAGTTAATTATTACGGAGAAATACTTCTTCCGTCCATTAACGGGGACTTACTTTTTTAAGCCCAGGCTTTAAAAATGTGAAGAAATATCAATTGAGAATATTAATGGAACGTAAGTTTTATTTTTATATATTTATTTTATAATAAAATATGAATGAAATGGGTTAATAAAAATGAAATAATATTTTTATTGGGTAATCGTTCATAATGGCAAAAATAGATTTCTATTAACCTATCGATCAACTTAAATCATAAGTCAAGAGCCATATGTAGCAATCAAAAATATCATTTGTAGAACGGGTATATATACGTTTAAAATATGCTAGATGAGTCCAATGGTACAGCAGGTTTCAATTAATTTAGGCTTTCATTTCACTCTATTTTTTCTTACAACTATATTTTCCAAAAACTATTCTTATTTGCATTTGACTTTAAGAGTTCGATTCTTAAAGAATTATATTTTTTTTATCATTTATATTTTATTTGTTGAATTTTTTATTCTATATTTTTTACATTCCTAAAAATTAGAATTCAAGTCTTTCTTTTCTCCTAAAATTTATGTTTTTTCTTCATTTTTACTCTCATCTTTTCAGATAAACTTGATTTTGAACGATGTCATTGCTTTTATCAAGTGTTAACAATCACCCTACACATATATCTAATTTTTATATTGGTTCTCTAATTCGCGATGCTAAAAAAACACCATACTACTATGAACACTGGAATTGGACCCCAACTATTTGAAATCATCATTAAGTTCTCCAAATGTGATTGTTTTTGAAGTAGTTTGTTTTCTAATTATTTCCTAATTATTGTGCATAGTTATCAGCCGATTTGAGTTATATCTTTATGCAGTCTGACCACTTTTGTATGTCTACCGAATAATTTGGTGATTTCTAAATGCCAATTTTTCACAGTGGAAAACTGGGAATAATGTAACTGATTAGGAAATAAATACAAGAAGTCAGTATCTTTACCCCCCTCGTATAAAATCATGAATGCCAAATTGAAGCATTTTATTTCAATTAGTGATCATGATTTCTATAAGTGAGTGTATATAATGCATTCCAAGCTGGAATTTCTATAAACTATCATTAATCTTATCATTATTAGCAAGAATCACGAAAAATTCATAATAAATTTTTTTTATATCCCGATGGATTTGATGCTTTTACAGAATTCACAACTCTCGTTTGAGCAATTTAAATTTATTATTGTTTCTCTCTTAGAATCTCCAGCCTCTCTCAACACAATTTCTGTGACTTAGTTCGTTTCTTGCATAATTTCCACAATTAGTTACGATCTAAACGATTATGGAGTATATATTAAAACCTCAAATTATAAAACTTTTAATAATAATGTAGTATACTAGGATTCGATTTTTGGTAATGTAAAATCACTTGGCACACTAGAATGCAAACTGAATTTTAACAAAATAATTGGCTTAAAAGTTGCATCAAGATAAATATCATTGTTATGGGATCGAAACGGTGATGTTTTGGTGTCAATTTATTTTTAATTCTTTTCTCAAAATATATTCCAACTTTTGGAATGCCCGTAAAACTTTCATCGCCAATACCAAACCTCCTTTCTTAATATCGAAAATTTCGATTGTTCGGATATAGATGCTCCAATATTAGTAGATATCGCAGAAGAAGACCTAAAATTGGAAATTAAATACGTTTAAGCAAAACAATTAAAAAAATAGAAGCTGGTTGGCATGGTAGGTGAGGGTGGGTGATACGAGTCTTCATCTAGTTAGATATATTAGGGATTTGAATATCTTTCCATATATTATTTTCTTATTTGGTAAGTTAGGGTTTAGTATTATAAATAGGGAAGAATGAACTGTATCAAATTAAAATATATGTTGTAAAGCTTTCATCTTAAGTTATGGTTTTATGGATTGATAGATGATTTACTGATTAGGGCCCTAATCTCCTATACTCCTATCAAGAGTTATAGAATAATGTGTTTGACTTTATTTTCAATGGTTAAACCAAATAATAATAAAAGGAATCACTATAGTTGTGATTTGTGAAGCGCCATATTCAAGTTTAAACCAGTGGCGGACGCAGAAATATTTTTTGGCAGGGCTTCATTAGTATATGAAAAAATAATATTCTCCATGATTCATTTAAGATAACTCGTTTTCTTTTTTGACATTCTCTCTATTTTTTCCTTTCTTAACTTAACTCTAAATAAAAACCATATAAAATTATAGAAATTTCGCTTTAAGCAAAATATTAAAACTATTTATGTTGTATTTATATTTGTTATTGTTTGATATATATGTATTTACATAGATTGAATTATAAATTTTCTTAAAAGTGTATTATGATTTGAATCTACTTCAAAATATATATAACCTGGCATAAAAAATTTTAACCCTAACATTTTTAAGTCAAGCAAAATAATCATAAATTAATTATTTTTTAATAAATTATACTCCCTCCGTTCCATGTTAATAGAGTCATTTTTCTATTTTGAGAAGTTCTAAGTAAATTGAGTCATTTTTATTTTTGGCAAAAAGTAATTATAACTCTTCTTTTATTCTCTCTTCATCTCTCTTACTTTATTCTTTCTTACTTTTCTCACCATCCATTAACTCACTACTCTCAAACCTCGTGCCGAAGAGAAATGCATCTGTTAATAAGGAACGAAGGGAGTACAACTTTATATAAATTATATTATTATACATCCGATGCTTATTTTTTTTATATTTTATTCTCATATTTCCATAATAAAGTAAATATAAAGAATTATAAAAAAATAATGCTTACATAATTTAATAAAAATAAAAATCAAGAAAAACTGAACTTAAAAATCAAAATTGGCTAATGACAAATTTTAACTGATTTTGTGGGAATAAGTTGAGCCACTAAATTTCCCACAAACTATTGATCGACATCGATTTTTTTGTTTTTTTAGTAAATTAATGTGATTTATTATAGAAATATAATAGATATAGTATTTCTTTTAAGTAAAGTCAATAAATGTCAAAGGCACAGCAATCAATAAAGCATCACTTAAATTTTCACAAACCTTTTATAATATAATAATTCTATATTGATTGTCAGATGTCATCTTCTTCCTTCGTATGTTTACGTTTGGGCGGCCATTTTCTTTCTTTATTTTTCTCTTTACGTTTTCAATTTGCAGGTTCAATTCAGCCCTTCCTACCATTAAATTTTTGTTGATTTAGTCTTCAATGGCCCTATCTTGACATGAGCTGGAGCTTGCTTTTGAAATTTTCAAAAAGCTTTGAAGTAGAAAAAAGAGAAGAAAATAACTTGTTGGCAGGGGCTTAAGCCCTCCATTCTGTATTACTGTGTCCGCCACTGGTTTAAACGTTTTAACGAGCGTTAGAAAAAAGGTTCCAGCTATTAATTAAAGAAGCGGTGTTTTAGTTGAATTCATAATAAATTGAAGCTATACAGTTTATAAATAAAAAAATTTATTCGAATATTTGTTACTCTTTAGCATAAGATTGATAACCTTTTTTTTATGGAAAAAGGGGGATTATTACCATAAATAATCGAAAATGAGTTTTCGTTGCAGCATTAAATAAAACGATTTCTTCGTAATTCGGTTTCCTTGTATTGTATCCAATGAGAGACTAGTCTCGCCCAAGTCCAACCCTAGTCGATATGTTACGTGCACCTCCAGCTCATACCCCACGCACAGCCTGTCTCCACTCCATCCATCCATCCATCCATCCCCACTTTATATATATACCTCTCTCTCTCTCTACAATCCTTTCACGCCGTTTCCACTCTCATCACAATGGATCCCTGCCCTTTCCTGCGGATTGTCATCGCCAATTTGGCCCTCAAATTCCCCCCCAACTCCCAAACCCCTTCCTTCTCCCACTACTGCAAAATCAAATTCAAAGGCTTCCCCACTCAATTCGCCGACGTCTCGCTCCACGCCGACGCCCTCGACAGCCGAGTCCACGGCTGTTTCCTCTTCAGCAAGCCGGAGCTCGAAAAATTAGCCGCCAAATCGACCAAATTTTCGTCTCTCAAGATCGAGATTCACCGGCGGAGCGCCCGAGGCTGCGGATTCGGCAGCGGCGCCAAGCTGCTTGGCTATGCGGTGGTGCACTTGGATTTGAGGGGTATTCTCGACGATATGGGCAAATGCGTCATCCAAAACGGGTGGGTCGCGGTCGGCGGGTCGGGTGTCAAGTTGCACCTCAATGTGCGGGCCGAGCCCGACCCCAGATTTGTCTTCTTGTTCGACGGAGAGCCCGAGTGCAGCCCGCAGGTTTTTCAGGTCAATGGGAATGTTAAGCAGCCGGTTTTTACTTGCAAGTTCGGTTTGAGGAATTCTACCGAGAGATCTAGGTGAATATCTTCATTCAATTACTCTTTCAACTTTGAATTAGAACTCTAGCTAGTTTTATTGCATCATCAAACCTTTTTCTAAATCCTGAATTGTTTATTGAGTTGCTATAGTTGAAATTTGTGTCACATTCTAGGATTTAGGGTTCTGAATTGTTACTTGTTTGTGAATTTTTTTTGTATTAGATCACTGATATATCTAGGAAGGAAATTAAATTCAGATATTGTCCCAATTAGTAGTATGCATTACAACCAATATTCGATGAAGATTATGAACAGATGTAGAATTCATTGATGCTATATTAGTTTGTCAAATTGTACTTATTTGACAATTTTGATATTCGGATTCAATAATGGCACCTTAATTAGCAGTATTTGGTTAGTCTAATCGTTGATTTGTTGTTGAACAGATCTTCACTATCAGAACCAAGCACCTCAGTAAGCTGCTTCGGCTCCGGCGGCAAGGGGCATCCCATAAGAGAGAGAAAAGGATGGTCCATCACCATCCACGACTTGTCCGGATCCCCGGTTGCCGCCGCTTCAATGGTGACGCCGTTCGTGCCATCACCGGGAACAGACAGAGTGAGCCGGTCCAACCCTGGGGCGTGGCTGATCCTGAGGCCGGGGCACAGCACGTGGAGGCCGTGGGGACGGCTCGAGGCGTGGAGCGACGGCAACCACCTCGGTTACCGCTTCGACCTCATACCCGACGGCGGCATTGACACCATCACCCTCGCCAACTCCAGCATCCCCACCAAGAACGGCGGGAAATTCACCATCGACGTCAACAGCGGGCCAACGCCAATGACGAGCCCCAATAACAGCTTCGACCTCAGCTCGGGGTCGGGTTCCGGGTCGGATCTTGGCTCAGCATTGGGTTCCGGGTCATGGGCGCATCTGTTGTACAGAGGGTTCGTGATGTCATCGACAGTGCAAGGCAATGGCAGCCCGGAGGTGGAAGTCGGGGTGCAACACGTGAGTTGCACGGAGGATGCGGCGGCGTTCGTGGCGTTGGCAGCTGCGATGGATCTCAGCATGGATACTTGCAGGCCGTTTTCAAGAAAGCTCCGCAAAGAGCTGCGCCAACCGGATCTCGAATAGGTCCATACCCTCTTCAGTTCGGGTCGGATCGGGTCTATACCCTTTTGAAGTATACAATCATCGGCAGCTATTTGTTTTTTCTTCTTGAATCATTATTTCCACTGGGTCAATTCTTTTGTATTACATGAACGAGAAATTTTAATTGAGCAAGTATTTCTTTGGAATGCTGTTATTTGTGAGCTTAGCTAAGAATGAGAAAGAAAGTATTGGTGACAGGTTTGACATATATTTCAACGTGGTCAATATATGCATTGAAATTTTGTCTATTTTCATTTATAATAACTAGTTGAGAGTTCACATTTCTCACAACATTTTTAAAATTCAATCACATATACTTTGTAATCTTTTTGGGATATTATTTTGTCCATTTTAATTTACACAACTCATAGTATTCTTACATAGATTTCAAAATTCAATAATTATTCGTAGTACTACCAAATACCAATCCCAAATTAAAGATAATCTGAAACAAAATCTTAAGGATCTGCAACAGTTGTCTTACTTAATAGCATGCTCGTGTCGCTGGCATGACAGCGCGCGAACTCGTTGCTTCCCTCTGCCGTGCAGAGAGTTTCGTTCGATGGAACGGTACGACGTGCCCAATTCACGTGGCGTGACGCCCACTCGCCCCTCCGCTGCCAGTAGACGTCGTTTTTTATCTGGTTAATTTATATTTTTTAAAAAAATATCATAAAAATCAAAAAAATAACAGAAAAAAATCTAACTTTCAGACTATGACCTTTTTTTAAAAATCATTTTTTTAATTCTCAATTCATCCAAATAATCAATAAATACCCTCATTCACCACCCATTATTTTACATCAAACCAACCTATTTTTATTTTTTATTTCTAGGATTTAAATTATGCAATTTTAAACTTTTAGGATATAAATTATGTAAGTTTTAATTTTTTAGGAATTTGCAATGTTATATTCAAGGTTTTTAATGAAGTTTTATTATTAATGAAATTTAAGGGTAATTGTAGTTTAATAATAAATAATAGAATAGTGAGACTAGTGAAAAGCATAATCTTGAAAATAGCAGTTGTGTGTTATGCCTTAATTAAGAGCATAAAATAGTACTTCATCCGTCCCATAAAAATATGTGCACTTTCCATTTTCGCATGTCCCATAAAAATATGTGCATTCTATTTTTGAAAAGTTTTATCAATTTAATAATGTAGGTCTCACTATCCACTAACACTACTTTAACTATCATTCTCCCCATCTCTCTTATTTTACCATATCATTCTCCTTCTCTCTCTTACTTTACTAATTTTGTTTTAATTTCTGTGTCATACCCGTTGCCCATATTTTTATGTGACGAAGGAAATATATGAATAAAAATAAGATTAGATCCATAAACAGTGAAAAGCATACTTTGGAAAAGAAATCGGTGCTCATGCTCTAAGAGCATGCACAACCGTGCTCTTGCCAACGAGCACGGATGTGGGCCCGACCCATTTTTCTACCTCCTCTTAGGCAAGAGCACAACACCCACATCCGTGCTCTTCCGCAAGGACGAGCAGAAGGGTCTCACCATTCCATTATTCAATTTAAATAAAAACAATTCCACAAAATTAAAATACATTAAAAATATCCGGAATAATATTACAAAATACATTAAAAATTAAAAATTACATAATTAAAATCCTAAAAAATAAAAATTACATAATTAAAATCTTAAAAATTAAAAATTACATAATTAAAATCCTAATCAATAAAAAATACATAATTCAACTCCTAAAATAAAAAAAAACCACTACTCGTGGCCGAATTTCTCCTAAATATGTTTGATTAGGCCTTCTTGTAGCTCAACGTGGGTTCAGGTATCGCGCATTGTGTGCCTTGTTTCGATCCTCTCACCCACCGTCGTATGCACACCTCGGCGTGGGGGAGACCTCGCGCTTGAGCTTCCGGCTTCATCCTCGTCTTAAAAGCTAGCCGCCCTCGGTCATTCGTCAGCTATAATCATGTTGTGTAAGATAATACACGTGTACATGATGTCGGTGATAGTTTTCACGTATCACAACCGAGGCGGGGCCTTCACAATGTTGAATCGGGCTTGAAGGACCCCAAAGGCTCTTTCAACGTCTTTCCGCGCGGACTCTTGACGCTGCCCAAAAAGAACCCGTCTCGGGTCTTGCGGGTTGTTGAGCGTCTTCACGAAAGTCGACCACCTTGGGTAGATACCATCGGCGAGATAGTAACCCCATGTGGTATACATTTCCGTTGACAATGAAGTCGAGCGCCAGAACTACACCATTCAACACATCATTGAAGAGGGGTGAAGAATAGAGCACGTTCAAGTCGTTGTTGGATCCGGCAACACCGAAATATGCATGCCAAATCCATAGGCGGTAGTCGGCGACTGCTTCAAGGATAAGTGTTGGGCCGCCGCCTTTGTGGCTGCTTAAGTGTTGCCCCCTCCAAGCAGTCGGGCAATTCTTCCACCTCCAATGCATGCAGTCAATGCTGCCTAGCATACCGGGAAAGCCATGGACTGTTTCGTGAAGACGAAGCAACCGTTGACAATCATCGGTGGTGGGTGCCCGAAGGAATTCATCACCGAAAGTTGTACGAATGCCCTCGTAAAAATTTTTAAGACAAAGGATTCCAGTGGACTCACTGACATGCAAATACTCGTCGAAGAGCTCGGCCGTTTCCCCAGTAGCGAGTTGTCGGATGGCACACGTACACTTCTGCAACGCCGAGAGACTTTGCCGACCGGCTGCATCTGGACCTATTTGGAAGAATTCAACACGAGCGGACAATGTGTTGACAATACGCATAAACAAGCGCTTTGACATGCGAAAACGGCGCCTAAAGTAATCTTCCGGAAACCGCGGCGGGTCGGCAAAATAGTCGGCAACGAGCCTTTCGTGGGCTCCCTCCCGGTCACGATGGATGTAGCGGGGGCGACATATACTTCATAAGCGGCACGATGTTATTCGTAGTATTCTTGTTCTTCGTGTTCCGCTTCTGCAATGAGATGAGTGAAATCCATTTGAGGTTTTGAGTGAGAGATTAAGGTGTAGATATTAAGTTGTATGAAAAATATGAATGAGAGATGAATGAGAGATGATTTGATGTGAAAAATTGATGATGAATGTGTGTATTTATAGATGATTTTGGGGGAAAAAATAATTAAAAAAATACAGAAAAACCGGCAAAAAAACGACCATTTTTTTGGGATTGGGAAAATATTTTTTTTTTAATTTTATGGTATTATTTCAATTTTTTTAAAAAATAAATAAAAAAATGATTTTCCAACTGATATGTCGTTGGCCAATCACACGCTGCCACGTCGCTTGCACGCTGGCACGGACGTGTCGATGCATCGAGCAGCGCCGTGCCAGCGGTAAGAGAGCAGCGGCGGACAGCTCTTCCTCGCCGCTGGCACGGACGGACGGACGGACGAACACATGCTCTCCGTTGTGGATGCTCTAACGAGCATTCCAAGTTCCTTGTTTCTAGAAAATTCACTATGTTGGTAACCTTCTCTAAACAAACAAATAAAATAACAAGGATAATATGTAAAATCGTCCAATTATTAGTGGTTGACGGTTCAAATTGCACGGCTTTTTTCCTGCCCACATATGTTAACCTACCCACTTTATCGTTTATTTCATGAAAATTTACTATAGCTCGCCCCACTCATCCAATATGAACTTTATCTGTCCCAGTCTAAATATGACATTTTCCTTTTTGGCATCTTAACATTTTTTTTTGGTAATAATTAATTCGTTTATCTATTTTATTTTATTCTTTTATCTCTCTTATTTTTTTATTTCTTCTACATTATTCTTTCTTTCTCTTTCCTATTTTATTCTCATTTTTAATTTATTCTACAATTCTCCTTCTTAATTTAATATATCTCTTACTTTACTATTGATAAATTGCCTATTCATCATTACCTAAAATCTTGTGCTAAAATAGAAAACATCTCAATTTAATGGAGGGAGTGTTAGAATTTCAAAGTTATGTTTAATAAGAACTAAAAGCTTTTAAAATGATCAAATTTTAAGAGTTTCATTTCATGAGTGTAGGTTTCATTTTCTTTATAAGTACATTGATTTGGTTTGTATATGCGTCACTGTTTGATGTGGGATCAACTTTGCTACCAAACAGAATTGACAGCTTTGTAATTACTAGTAACAGACTGTATTTAATATAGCAATTTAATCAAATATGATCAATTACAATATCCAACTAATTGCCATCAAATGACGGACAAATTAAGAGTAGTTGTTATATGATGACTGACATCACAATCATAATATTTAGTTATTAAATGATAGTAGCTGGTTGTATAGTCCGGCTGATCAAACCAATAAAATCATCGATACCGACGGCAATAATAATATTTACAGGCAATTGTCGTATTTATTTCATATTTGAGCTCATTATTCAAATATGTTCCAATTTTTAAAGAATTCTCAAAATTAACCAACTAATATGTTTTAGAGTTACAAATGTTAGGATGGGACATTTTAGGCCAAAATATTAAGACGGTTAGATATAATTATGCATAGGTTGAGACATTTTAATCTGGAAACGATATGTTGGTTACTTTTAGAAAATTATAGTAAGCCATTTTCGAATAATGAGCTCAAATGATGAAATAAAATCAACCATTTATTCTACACCATATTTGTTTGAGGATAATCACGACTATGAGGTTGGATGAGCTTTCTATAATTTTTTTTCTACTTTTCAATCCCTCTTTTTTTTTTCTAAGGCTTAGTTTGAAGTTTTGAAGTGGATTAGATAAATTCTTGACTAGAACAAAAGTCTTCAATGCTTCCAGATGATGGTGCACCCAACCTGTACCATAATGGAGTAACAAATTCAACTATAAAATGGAGTATTAACTACTATTAACCACACCAAATATTTTGAAAATTGCATTCGAGAAAACATTGGAATTGATTAGCAAAATAAACAAGTACAAAAGTCCTTTCATACTAATTTTGATATAAATAACTTTACCTAATCTTAAACCAAACTACTACATGTCTAATGCTACACTATCTACAACACCACATTTTGTCTCCAAAGTGCAGCATCTTTGAGCCCCTAAATAGAGTTGGAAAACACAGTCCCTTTTTGTCAATGACTTCAAATGCCAAGCATGATTCATATAAAGTATGAAGGATTAAAGAACATGGTTGCAAACTTAGTAACTTAAGCAAAAACAACATGAGTTGGCTGATACATTATGAGCCAGAATCCGGTCGCCATCACCTTGCCTAAGTTCTACATGCAAAGTCGAAAGCAAAAGCTTAACATTTTCACACACAAGAAAAAGGACCAAAAATATACTATAAGGACCCTGATATTTAAGGAAGAATACATGGGGTGAAACTTAAATTCGAGGAAATTGATGTGATTAACAGTACCCTGCTACCTCTATATTCACTCTGCAGCAACATCTTCGCTACTACTTCCCTCTGTTTGTATGTCAGGGAGAGTGTCAAGATCCACCCGTACATCTTTCTCCTCCATGGAATTGGAAGTATCAGATATATCAATAGCATCCGCTTGAACTTCTTCTTCAGCATTATCAGCCGATGTAGAATCCAAGCTTTCATCTCTACCATCACTTGTATCTGATTTCTCAGCATCGAATTCATTGTTCTTTTCTGAGGAGGACTCTGTAGTGTTGTTCCCTTCTTCATTCGAAGCCTCTGATCTTAAATTTTCTGATACAGAAGAGTCTGTACTATTATCAGATAATTCCTCGGGGAGTAATCCTGCGTCTTTTGTTTCACCAGAGCTTGTTGAATTAGAGTTCGAATGAGTACTGTCCACAGTTAACATAGAATTACTGCCCTGCTCTGGATCAACAGTTTTATTGTCAGATCCTTCAGCAGAAGTACCCTCAGTGCCTAACTCAGGCTTGCTGTCTGTTGAATTATCTGAGGGCAACACCTTGCTCTCAAATGTAACCTCAGTAGTTGTGCTATTACTTATCAAAGGATCAGTGGATCCTTCTGTGGTTGCATTATTAGGAGTAGAACCATTCTCAGAGTCATGTAACGTGTCATCCTTGACTGAAGTGGTTGTGATATTTGGTTGATGAACATCACCAGCTGCCTCACTTCCATTCACCTCCAAATCTTTCCTGTTCTCACCTTCATAAGTTTCTTCACTATCATTCTCTTTCGTCTCCTCTTCTAAAATATTTCCAGGGTGTTCGTTAGAGTTCTCAACATGTTCATTCTCGTTTTCTGTCTCCATTTGTGTATCATGTGTCACAGCACTAGAAGCGTCATCTGCCTTGTAATGTTCCTCGCGTGCTTCGTGAGCACTCATATCTTTTGCATCATGATCAGTATCGTCAGAAGTACTTTCCTTCTCCGTTTGGTCATGACTTTCAGAATCTGTTTCTTGAATTTCATTATCCTCCCCATCTTCTCTCTCCCCACCATCAATCAAACTTTGTTCTTTATGAACTTCTGTATCAAGTTTCTCTTGTTCGTGCTCTTCCCTTTCATCCTCTCTATCTCCTGCCTCGTCGTCATCCCTCTCTTCGACCTTCTTGTCTTCTGAATCATCTTCACCATGCTTATCTTCCTCTCCTTCTTCAGTAGTTTCCTCTTCTTCTGATGTTTCATCATGAATCTCATTCTCAGAGTCCATTTTGTCAACTCGAAGACGGATATCTTTCCTTCCAAGTCTTATAAGTTCATCACTACTAGTTTTTTGAAGTGAGCTTTTGGCATCAGTTTCATCAAATCCTGTCTTCTTGTCATGGGAATGTTTAACTTGGTATAGCAACCAAAAGCATGCAGCCAGCAGCAAACAAACTTGCAGGACATACTTAACCTTAATCCCTTTTGATCTTTGGTTCCTGCTGGGTGATTGTCTGTACATAATGATCTCTTCACGTATTCTCTTTTCTCACTGCTATTTGAAAGAATCTGCCATTTAATAAAACTCTTTAAGAGAAAAACATCCACGTGAATTTAAATTTTACATATGAAACAAGACTTCTTACTCACTTTAAGAAGTTCACATAGAGCATATCAACATTTTCTAATTCTCTTTCAAATTACGTAAACAAATAAATGTGAAAAAAATATCATTGTCATGATTACGATCAATCACACATTTAAAAACTTGTGATGACCAGGAAACCCTTTCCACTAAGAAATTCACAGCATTGCATGTTAGAAGAGGATCATTCATGAAAAATATCTACCCATGGAAAATGGTTTTTATTCAAGACATGGTTTCATATATTTGGGTTCATGCAAGAAACAAGTTTGTAGACATGCCCAAAACAGAAATTTTGTGTCATATTCAATTGTATAGAAGCTTATATTTAACAGAAGTTAGAGGATGCTAAATTTATCATGACATAATTGATACAGAGACTGACAGACAGCAAAATATCAATATGCCAAGGGTGAGATGGACAAGGAGACTGATACACTCCTTAACTAGTGAGAGTGAGAAACTTTCCTAATACAGTTTACATCACCACAAAAGATCAAACTTCACCAAATTTCTAGTCAATCTCTCTTGCAGTGTTCCACAATATATGATTCGAGAATTCTTTATGTAGATGAATAGTTTTGTTTCTATCATTTTTCACCAGAGTACACAAAAAGGGGAATAACTGTACATGAAATTTTTTGGGACCCTATTTACATGAGTCATGACACTGAGTAACAAACCAAGCTCGGCCCATTACCATACCCCTTTAAACCACACTCCATGACATTGAGATGGTATTGTACCGGGAGAATTATAGAGTGCAAAAGCAATGGACTAAGTTGTACATATGGAATGTAAACCTCGCAGAAGCATCATTTTGAATAACATAACGACATAACATATAAAAAATGATACTCTTGTAAGGATAGTAGTTGCAGAATGCAATCTAGAAGAAGAAACAAAATTATACCACCCTTCTCTGTAAACATAGGGTATCTAAGAAGATACTAAAACCCCATTCCCTATATAATAAAAAGTTCTTTGGAACTTATGTGATTCAGTCAATAATTCTTCCATATTGCAAACTAAAACTTTATTCAGTGACCACCTTAACTACCTCGACCCCTCTGGAGAGCAAGCAAGCTTGCATTTGACTGAATCTTAAGATATACAGAAAAATTAGAGATCAAACTACTCCTAATGAAAGTAAATGCTGAAAGCTTCTTTTTAAGTAGCCTGATTAAATTATGCTCACTCATTATAGTTTTGACAAAGCCCTAAGAGCTCCACGTGCTTAATTCCAACAACAAGCCTCCCAGAAGTTCGCCCAGCATCTCAATCTAGCTTAGATTCTTAGGTTTTCTCTACCGTAGTCAACAAATGTAAAGAAAAAACAGAAATCTACCAGAGCAAGAATTTAGGCATAAATTAGAGCAGTCAATTGTAAAGGATCTAACCCAAGATACAAGCATATATAGAAAATGAGAAACTACAAAACATTCAACACACAACTCAACAAATCGTCGAAGCAAAATCTCAAGGAAATGAAGTCAAAATCGAACCTCCAAACATTTTCCAAAGCCAAGCCAGAAATAATTCATTAGAAACAAAATCACTACGACATTAAAGGTCGCATGATTCAGCTCATTCGGAATCCAAAACAGACCATAACTAAGTAAAAAAACAGTCAACAAATTGCGAATTAAATGATCAATTATGAAGTTAAAGAACACGAAAACAATGGCATACCTTCAGCGGATAAGAGGTCTGATAGAAAAACAGGAAATTGGTAAAAAAAAAAAGAAAAGAAAAAGGAGATGGATACTTAGAAACTCGAAATTGCTGGAAAATCAGTCTTAGCTGTATATAGAAGCCTAATCAGCTCCATCACCAGACTCTCTCTCACACACACACTCTTCTCTCACTCTTTCTCTCCCCTCTGATATACTGATAATAATGGAAGAAGGTTCTTCTTTGTTGCTACTGTAAAACGAAGACATACAGTTGGACTGGGACAGCACAGCGGCTTTAATTATTTCGGATTTCGGGTCACATAATGAACGGGTCATCTTCGGTTTCTTCCATACAGTACTTTACAATTTCGCTATAAGACGCTTTATAGTTAATGAACAGTATTTTAAGGCGGCAACAATGTTTAAATTCTGTTCAATTTTAATATTGAAATTTTAGTTTAGTGTGCTTACTATTATTAGTATTGCCTCAAACACCATATTTAATATACTTCAATTGATGCATTTGAGCAGACACATTTATTTAAATAGACCACTAAAGTTTGAGAATAATAACTAATGTTTAGTATGAAACTTATTTTAAATCAACTAATGTTTATAAAACAATTTTGAATGTAAAAAGTTTGGTTATGCATGTACAATTATGTATGTTTATCACTACCCAATTAATAATTATATTAGTACGTAGATGTTATTTTATTAATAATTACAGTAAGATTTACTAAACTAGTAAGGATTCAAATTATTTTCTTACATTTACGTTGCAACCTTTTATTACTAATTGACTAATATGGTTGCTTAATCCAAGCTGTTAATCCATAAATATGGTACTATAATTTGTAAGTTTGCCTTTACTAATAAACGTTATTTAAGGCCCACATCATATACTTATAAATTTAAATTATATAATAAAATCTAAAAAATAATGAGATTAATATTGCAAGACAAAAGTTGATCAACAATTACACATAACCAGAAACATTTGAGCTGCAATTAGCTAGCCCTTACAGTAATACATTAGTTTTTCTTCATGGCTATAAAAGAGTGCCTCAATTTATTATAGAGCAGAAACCTTATATTTCCACTGCTTTCATCTGTTTATAAATTAGCTTAATTATACTATTATAATTATTAATAAGGCATCTCCCCTTCCCAGTTGCCTGGTTGATGGTAGCTGCAGACGACGTAGTACCAGCCATTGTTGCACCGCACGCGGGCACACCCTATCTGGGTCGAGTCGTGCCACACCACTTGTGTGTAGTGAAGGCACTGGTTCGTGCCGATGCAGCAGTTGTTTGTGTGGTCATAATATTGCTTCTCCGCGGCCCACAAGTTCACCGCAGAGACGCCCGTGAAGGTGCTGCTGCTGCCCTTGGCTAGGTTTTCCCCGTAGGGGCCGTAGGAGTGTGTCAGCGCGCAGTCCCCAACCCTAGAGTTGGCGTAGTTTAAGGCGTACGTGGCCAGTGTGGCATTCCACGCCACCGCCCCCACGCCCACTTGGGTCCGGGGGCTATTATGCGCGTTCACATAGTCCTGCGCCGCGTTTTGGGCACGTGCAGTACTTATTAGGCCTAGAATGGAAACAAGGGTGATCAAGAAATAAGTGTGGCAAGCCATTGTCATTTGTGAATGTGTATGGAATGTTTTTGAATTTGAGTGATTGTGATGATGGAGGGATAACCTATTAGGTATTTATAGGGAATTATGTGGATTATTGTATGTAATTGTGCCCTAGTATTAAGCAAATGACATGTGCATGGAAAGGGGCATTTGTGACTGCATGTTATGTTACAACAATTTTAAGTAACCTAAAGTTGCTAATCTGAAACAACATTTGTTTATTACATATTGGGGGCCTATTAATTACTACAATATTCTAAATTGCAAAAGTTTGTGTACTAATTAGCAAAAGGAGTATAATTACTCCTTTTAGATGATAATTCAGTTTTACTAGAAGGAGGGAATTAAGTGTTGCTAAAGTGCCGGATAATTTCTTCAGGTGGTTGTACTTTGTTAAGTCTTCACTCAAATCCCTAGAAAAAGTACTTGGTGTATAAGCATAGTTTTTTTAATCAGATGCAGCTCACTTGGGGTATTATCAATTTTGACATTTTAATAGAATTGACCAACTTAATTTCAAAATAAAAAATATATGTAAATGCATGCACGTAATATAGGATTCTGCATAAGTGGCAAAAGGCTTAGTATGATTACAAACTTATTTGTTAGTGGTTAATAATCACAATATATGTTATCCTGCCTTTTTTAATATTTGTAATAATATTGGTCAAATAACTTTCTTAGAAGACACATAAGTTAACACAGTTTGAAAGAAAGAGGTATATATACCACGACTTTGAATGCAAATATTCTAAAAAGAAAGATCTTGTTGAAGCTAGATTTGCATTTAAATTCTAATAAATATACAAGAATGAAAAAGTTAAAATTTAGGGATGAAATCAAGTTGAAACAACAAAAGAAAGGGAGGTGGCTGTAATTTGTTAGTCTCTACTCAAACCCCTAGAAAATTTGTCAAGAGTAATTAGAGCCTGGTCAATTGAAAAAATTTGAACTATAATTTCAAAGTGAAGAGATAAGTAAATGCATGCATGGATCAATATGCATGAATTGCAAAATGCTTATAATTGGTTGAAACATATTTTTTTATAAGATATCCTATATTAAATATTTATAATAAAATCGGTCAAATAACTTTGCTTGAAAGACACACATTAACACCATTAAAGGATAGAGTCGCGTAGACCCGTAATGCATTGAAGTAGCTAGATTATAGCATATTCTTGTCATAACGAAACAAAAAAAAATTAAAGGAATACCTAGGGATTAGATTAATCAAGTTTAGCTTATTGATAATTTGGCAAAGAAACTTAATTAATGATGGCTTTAAAATTGTCGATTAACGCAGTTCAAGGCTATGGTTCAGTTGTCGTTTATCTGGTGGATGAGGTTTACAGCTAAAGTTAGGATGGTTCTGATACAGACCAAACGGGAGAACTCATCCCAAAATACTAGCCTGTTAGGAGAGAGAGCTCATTTAGTCTATATACCTCACATCAGTTGTTCTCACAACCGATGTGGGAATTGAGTCCGTAACATTCGACCCTCCTTTTAAGGGCTAACGTCCTCGTTGGTCACGGCCACGTTGGTCACGGCTGGTTCTTTGCCAGGCCACCACTCCGAGTTCTCGTTGGTCACGGCCACGTTGGTCACGGCGGATTCTTTGCCCGGCCACCACTCCGTGGGTCACCACTCCGAGCGGTCCCAAACGCACTCGTTGGTCACGGCGAGTTCGTTGCCCGGCCACCACTCCGAGCCGTTTGGGCTCTCAATGAAAGCACCAATTGATACAGACCAAACGGGAGAACTCATCCCAAAAGACTAGCCTGTTAAGAGAGAGAGTCCATTTAGTCTATATACCCCACATCAGTCGTTCCCTGTCCCTTTGCTTATTTTTCTTGTGCTCGTCATCTATACTTTTATGTAGTGGAGTAGTAGTTTTGGGTATAACGTTCATTTTTATCTGTACAATATCATCTTGACTTCGTTTTTGTTGTTGTTATATTCCAAATTGTTTATGTACCAGTACTCAGTGGCGGACGTAGAAAAAATTGTGATAGGGGCTGAATTGTATATACTTTCTTGTTCGCGAATAATTATCTCATACGAGTATTTTCTTATAGTCCATCATCGAAGAATAGTTATATCTATATCATCTTAGAGCATCCACAGTGGTGCGGATGTCTCGGTGGACATCCCGACGGACTTCCCAAAAACACCTTCTGCCATGCCATAAGGACCTCCCACTGCATTGCCACGTCATAAGGACATCCCACTGCACAATGGCAGACATCCACAAGGACATCCCGACGGACATCCACAACAATAAAATTCACAAATTCACCAAATTAAACAATTTACGGAATTAAACAAGTGGTGTGAATGAAATGAAGTTCAACGGGCCGTATATATAGAGTTTGTTTTTTAAAAAAAAATTAAAAATCGGGACGTCCATTGTGGCACCGCAATGGCTGACGTCACGATGGACGTCCCGACGGATGTCATCGGAAAGCCGTGGAACTCCGGTGTCCGCAATCGACGTCCACGTCCGCCGGTCCAACGTTCGCCAGGACGCCCACCGCTACGGATGCTCTTATACTTTGGTAATTCGGCTCCACATTTCATTAACTTCCATAACTCAAATTTTATGTAAATTAATATATAAAGTAGGAGTATTACATAAATTTCATGAATTTTTTCCACTCATATTTCTCTATAATTCTTTAAACTCGAACATAAATATAATAAAAAAATTAAAATAATATATCATGGACTGAGAATATTTTTATAGTAATATATATAATATATATGTGAAAAAATATATATGTATTAAATAAAAATATTAAAATTTCAATTAAAACACCTCAAGATCTAATTATAGAACTACAAACTCTATCCACGACATCTTAAACTTAAATCATGTCAAGATCAATTAATTACAAATCCTATACGAAATAAGTTACACATTCAATCCATGATATTTTTTTAAAATTTCATTTTTAATTTTTACACCAATAAAGTAAATATTAAAAATTCTTATAAAATAAATATTTACATAGTTGAATTGAAAAGAAAATGAATAAAAAGTTTAATTTATCACTAAACTTAATTACAAAATAGAAGTATGTACCAATTTGAAAATGTGAGACACGCACAACTCTAATTTGTAAAACTAAAATAACACTAATTAAAAATATCATTTATTAGTATTCACCTTGGGAATTGAGTCATCTTCTTCCCCAAAGCTATATCAGCCATTTTTATTTAACTTAAGTTCAGTTCCTCACAAACACACACAACAACCATTTTAAAAGTTTAGCCCTTCCTATAATTCAATTTTTAGAGATTTATTCTTCATTGGGAGGGGCTGATATGAGTACTTGAAAATTTTAAAATTTTTTAGAGTAGAAAAAAACACAAAAATTACTTCTTGGGAGGGGCTTAGGGGCTTAAGCTAGTAGAGACTCTGCTAGCTTATGTACTATACCTAATTGTTCGAGCTTACCATAAGCTGTAAACCTAGTTGTCCAATTTTAGCAGCACGAATAGGAACAACATGCAAACGACGCCCTTTATTTTTGAACTAACGTACCTTATCTATACTACTAAAAGGGACGGTTGGATGGAAAGTCAATGTTGCCATTTTTGGGTTGGAAATTTTGAAACTATTTTGTTTACCCTTTTGGTTATTTTGAGACATTTTTTGTGAGTGGTTTATGACTGTAGTTCTACACTCTAGAGCCATGTCAAAAATAATTGGACAAAAAATGGTCCAATCAAATGTAAACTTCTTGAAGAAGATTTAAAACACTTTTAAATAGATGGACTAGAATTTGCATTTTGTGGACTGATTTTCTGATTTGGTGATTGTAGTATAGCAAGTGTGGTTCTGCTTGGAATCCAGCGACAGCTGGCGGGTGAGGCGACGAGAGAGATGCCGGAGATGAAGAGGAAGTGGCGGCGATAATGCTGTGCAGGATGGGTTACAGCGGCGGCGGCGGAAGCGGAATAAAGAGAAGGAGAGCCGACGGCGGTGGCGGCTGGACTCGCACGCCGGCAAGCCCGATACCTGAGAGTTAAGAGAGAGAGGGGTTGGTGACCGGCAATGGTGGTTGGGTGGCGTGGAGGAGTCCTCAAGCCGGTGGCCGAGAGGTGGAACCGCGAGAAGGAGAGAAAGGAGAACGATAGGCGGCCGGCGTTGCCTGCCAAGAACAGTGAGACCGATAGTGCAGAGGCGCCACTGCCCTCTGTAATATCTGTACATGATTTTGAAATAGTAGGGTTTCACTTCTATTTAGTTGTTGGGCTTATTGTTTGGGCTAAAAATTATTTAATTGTTTTACTTCTATTTAGATGATGGGCTCTTTGTTTGGGCCATATTTAGAGGTATAGGAAGCATAGGGTTTAGGGAGCATACTCATACGAATTCGTTTTGCATGTCCAAGTACAAATACCAAATACTGAAAATTATATTTATCCTATGTTGAAATTAAATAGAGTCCAAGTTTTTAATTATTTATTTAGGTTATTTGCAGCCCTAATTTCAAATTTAATTTGTTCTTGCATTGAATTTGGATTTATATGATAATAATTAATCATTAATTAATTATTCATACACCCACATAAAATTGTTGGTTTAAATAAGAAATTAATTACTCTTTGGTATACTAAAATTATTATTAGCATATATTTGTATATAATTTTTATTTATAATTAATATACAAGCTATATAATATATACATAAATTATATATTTATATATACATATTTAAATTACTTAAGTTATTGTTATAATTGAGTTATACTTTGATTTATTCTATTAAATTATATATTGTTGTTCAAACCTTTTTCTGATATCATTTTTTAGATTTCTCAAATTTTATATATATATATGCTAATTTAGACTTTTAATTTATTGGACTTTGTATTTATTTTTAAAATTACCATATTATTTAATTAAATACATTGTTTATATATTAATTTACTGAATATTTTTTATTACTCCTTTGTATATTGAAATGATTTTTAGATTATATTTGTATATTGATTTTTATTTATATTTAATATTCAAGCTATATAATTTATAATAAATATATGTATACATATTTATGTTTTTGTTCCTATATACTACCTCCGTCCCACTTTAGGAGTCCCGGTTGAAATATTCCATAATTGGTAATAGGCCCCACATTCCATTCCCCTTTTTCCACTCACATTTTATTATAAAACTAATATATAAAAGTAGAACCCACATTCCATTATCTTTTTTCACCAACTTTCCTTTACATTTCTTAAAACCCGTGCCGAACTCAACCGGGACTCCTAAAGTGGGACGGAAGGAGTATGACTCTTTGTGTTTTGTTAATCACAATTGTTGAGCTATTTGTATATTCTAATTATCTGATTATTTCTCTTTGATCTCTACTCACACATATTTTCTTTATTTGTACTATATCTTATTCTGACTAATCAATACTAGTTGATCATTAGTCACACATTTCTTCCTTGCCATTTATTTTACTCCACTTATATTATAATAAATTGTTTAAAATCGTTTGCCGAATTTGAAATGTTTCATTTATTAGGGAGTAGTAAATTCTTCATTTAGAATGAGACAAGATAAGTACATTTCTGTAATCTTTATATTATTTTGAAGTCTTATTTTCTATATTTTCATTAGAATTTGTATTCATTATTTGAAAATTTTATGTCTCATGCATAGCATGGGTGTTAATACTAATTTAATTAAAATTCACACAATTTAAGTTAAATGCCTCGTTTATTTCCACTGCCTTAAAAAACATCTTCTCCAAATGCTACTAAACATGCAAAAACAAGCTAGATATATGTCCTAATTTTATAAGGTACACATTAACACAAAAATTAAGCAATAAAATGTCATGAGCTCAACTAGAAATCAGCGTTGAAAATGAAACAAAGCAAGAAAAAGCTACTCCACAAATTCATTTAATAAGGACGTTGGCCAATATAGTTCCCTGGAGGATCATAGTTGCAAGAGATGAACCACCAACCATCATTGCATCGAACTCTAGCGCAACCGACATGTGTCGAGTTGCGCCAAACCACCTGTGTGTAGTGGAGACACTGCCCACCAACACAAGAGTTGGAGGAATGAATATAGTTTGGTCGTTCCTTGACCCACAACTCCACGGCCGCACTACCGGTAAAATCTTTGCCGCCCTTGGCAAGATTCTCACCGTATGGCCTATTAGTAGAGTGGATAAGGTTGCAGTCCCCAACCCTTTGCCTGGCATAGTTACGGCCAAAAATCGCCACTTTTTCACTCCACATTATGGGCCCGACCCCTACCTTGGCTCGGGCAGCGTTGTGAACGTTGATGTAGTCTTGTCGAGAGTTTTGCCCTAGACATGAATATGGTACCATGGTGATGAGAAAATTGAACAAAATATTTGCAAGTGCAAACTTATTGTTCCTTTTCATTTTCAATAGTGACACGATGTTGGTTACGCAAATCTTTATTTGTATAAGAGTGGGTGGGTATTTATACCAAAAGAAAGTAGCCTTATCAATTTTCGGTCTTAGTTATATACATTCAAACGTGTAAAATGATTGACCGTGACTAGTTTTATTTGTGCATATATATGTATCAAATACCTTTTGCAATTGCTGCATCCGTGCTACTACTATAAAGCTAGAGGTTTAAGAGTCATTTATCATTAATTGCACTTAAAGTATGGCCGCATACTTGTAAATTTGTATATATAGCATTGCTTTGAAATTATGAATTAATATTTAATACTATTAGCATATTGACTTAACCCTAATTTAAGAGTATGATATATATTGTGCAAAAATCACATTGATGAAATGGTGTATTGTCGGAATACATATTAAGTACTAAAAAATACAGTTTCCTTTTTTGCGTCTAAAAGAAGATAAGACTAAGAGCTGGAATACATGAAACTAACAAACTTTTGGCGTACTTATTTTTTTCACAGACAGTTTTTTTTATGTAAATATACGAAGGTTAAATTTATCTAAAATTTCTCATGAACTGAATTATCTCTAAATTAATTATGATATACGGAAAAATTGAAATTGGGTAAGAATTAAAAAAACGTCATTCTAATATATTAATTTCATTTTTTACATCAAATTTTAAACAAAAAGTTAATGTGTTTACGTCCTAAAAGAAATTGGTCGTCGCGTACAAAATTGGTCGTACTAAACTATGTTAATGTAGGTAGCTAGTCCAACTAATTTGGCCAGTGTAATTAATTTGTTGCAAAATATAGGGTATGCTAATCCAGGTTAACTAGTTAAATAATTTAATTGAGCATTGAATGTTAATTCATTTAATGAAAGTCATACTAATAATGTCACGCTCAAGTGAACCACTGAAAATCCCAACTAAAACTAGCAGTAGGCTTCATGTATTACAATTTTTAATATGGCTGGTAGGCGATAGCAATGATTTAAAAACCATAAGGAAATCGGTGAAGCTAACGATTCACGATACATTAGTCGGATCAGTTTGAAAATATTATTAAATCTATATTATATAAAAACCCATTAAATTTAGTGAATGATAAAATATAAATTAATAATACTTATATCATAAAAATATTAAACTCATATATAATTAATCAATATATAGTATAAAATATTGCTACTAATAATAAAATATAATTCAACATGAATTATTAGTTCGTTAGTGTAGAAAAATATTGATGTTTTATAATACAAGTGTAGTTACTTTAAATTTAATGAACAATACATAGTATAATGTAGTGGATTATAATTAAACTATGAAAATAATTAATTATACACATAAAAATATATATATTTAAAACAAATCATTAGCTAGTGTAAAATTTTATAAATAAGTATATCATATTATTTCACAAAATAACCTGTTACGAGGTAAGTGTGCTTATTACAAGTACAAATTTAAGATTATACTAAAAAATATGAAAAAAATGATTCACGGTTTTCCGACCAAGGCCAATTCCACCAGTTTAAACGGCGCGATTGCCTAGCAGTTTTATAGGTAGAACCGGACCAGAGAAGACACTGATTTGCGGTCGCAACATCGGTCCGGCCAGATTTTCAAAACATTGACTAATGATTCCATAATTTAAAGGAAAGATGCTCAAAATCTTGATTTAATTAACATATAGTAGTATATCTAACTTTTCAACAAATAACATACATATACTAAAAGATACAGCAACGGTCGAACCAAATCTCATAAAAAACTACTCCTACAATGTTAAATAAATAGAATTATATCGAATGACATTTCGAATTAATCAGTGCCAACCTTTAATGCTGGTTAAATGTGCTATGAACAAGTCATTCCATGTATCGGTAAGTCCTGGTAAGCACCAGTGCATGCAATCGTCATGTCTTTTCCCACCAGCCGCAGATGGATGGGCATCAGCTCGGAACTCACTCATCCGGGTTATGTCTAATATTTGGAATTTCGAACCATCAAGCGCTTTGTATAGATGACCATTCACAAGTCGTGTTTCCACATTTGTTCCGTTGCTCTCAATAGAGAAAAGTTGTTCAACCTGGAGACAATAAAATGTGAAGTTCTTGTTTGGATATGCCAATACAGTGTGGTATGTAACTCAAAGACCTAAGATTCGGGTACATCCCGTAGCTCTATATTACAAGCATACATATAAACTCAATATGAATTGTGCAAACAGCACCTGACACAAAACACCAGAAGGAAAAGCTTACCTCTTTTGGTGCTAGAGGCTGTAAGCGAGGACATGAGCCACCTTGGTCCCAATCGCCTCCTTCAAAATGCCTTGGCGATTGTGTTCGAAAGAATAGAATAGCATTTTTCCGTGCATTCTTTTCCACAAAAGATACCTACATAAATACATTTCTGGCATGAATCTTGTAATAAGAATAAATGAAGCAACAGCCTAAAGAGGAAAACAATACTGAACTATCAAAAAGTAACATATTAAAAACATTAATTTTTTTTTCATAACAAAGAACACTTGGAGCAGCAAATGAATTGGGTAAAATGGAACAGCTTGAGTTTCAACGAAAATGAATCCATTTCTTCAAAGAACTGATTTAATATAGTTTAGTCAGGTATTAGATTCAAAGTCAGCATCTGACAAAGAGAAGCATGGAGTTATACCATGTGTCGTAACACCATATCAAGCCCAGCATCTGGGGGAAGTGGAGGAGTCACAGGTACACCGTTCTCAAAGAAGAGCATTGGTGTTTTCAATGGATCAAACTTTGAAGGAGCCCACCACCTAAAATATTAAGCAAAAAAAAAACAAATTAAAACCTATAAATTATGATATCATATGCAATGAAAAGAAAACAAAAGTATGATGCTTTAGTTTTTAAAAGGAAAACTACAAACGTGTAGAAAAAAATGACGCTATAACTTTCAAAAGATACTTTATAACTGCTTGGTTTGGGCCCATCCCTTGCCCTAGATATATTTATCAGTAACTCAGCAAAAGATATAATGTACGATTAATAACTAGCAGTTTCTAATCACCTAGTACTTCACAAGGCAGGAAAGGGCTTCAACTTAATAGAGAGATTTTCATGCAATATCAGTAATAGGTCCTAGTTATAAGAACACAAAGCTTTCTACAGCACTAACAATGATCCGTCTACTCAAACAAAACACATTAAACACTGAATTACCAGTGTCCTGTATTGAAAATGAGTATGTCGTGGAAACGTGGAGCAGCAACCCAAGTTCCGTCTGGTATATCAACATCAATTCTATACCCATCCTTATAGCCAAGTGACTCTAATATACCACTGGTACCACCTGTCCACCTGGAAAGAACACAAACAAAGAACTACAATGTCAAAAGGTAAAACGTACAGTATAGTGAAATTGTTATCTCTGTGTCATGATTTTATTGTACGCATATAACAAAAATTATATCTTAGCTCGAACTCATAAACAGAATGTAGGGGGACGCACGAGCAGGACTAATTTTTTATAGTTAAATCATCACAGGAAACACAAGTACCTAAATTTAACAAGAAACCACTCAAGCATATTTGCAATAAATATTCAGCAGGGCAAGTGACAACTCTGAAATGGACCTATCTATATGCACAAAATTTTATCAGTTTGCACTTAAAAGGAGAAGGTAAAAGGAAAGAGAATTCAAGCAATCAGCAGGTTTGCATAATGTCTTAATAGTAAAATTCATCTCACAGTGAAAACTCAATAATCTTCACTAAAATTCAATTTTTTAGTTCCCAAAGCAACCCTATCTAATACAACTTGACTGATAAATGAGTGACCTCCAAACACAATATGAAGATTCAATGCACCCATATAATCTTTATCAACATAATTAGCTCCAAACATAGCATGTCTTCTGAAGCACAACATCAACACAGTGTAATTATTTGTTCTCACTGGGAAGGTGAGAAATGGAAAGCAACACAATGTACCTACATCACCGGGGGGGAGGGGGTGGTCTTGACTCAAGTTGTTGTACTTAGCTTACCTACCATATCGAGCCAGAAGATTCGTTCGATGATATGCAATAGTTAGGTTGTACTTAAGGAAAGTAAAACCGCGATCAGCTCCTGCAGGACGCCACTTTTTCACCTCAGCAGAAACTTTTCTCAAAGCACAAAAAAGAGAAACAAACATGTTCCTATTCAAGGAGTCCCCAACAAATCCTGCACTGTTAAAGATACATTAGGTCTACAAGCAACTCTACTATTACACAACACAAAATTCGTAACACTAAGGAGTTGAAAGTTTATAGTGGCGACAGAGTTAAATACTAGGTATTGCTCCAATAGAATAACCTCCTTTACTAGAGTTTGTAAAATAACTAAGTATCAAATTAAAACCTTTTTCTCTACTCTGCTAATTGTTTCATAAAAAATCTCTAATTTAGAGTATCCGAATGCATACCAAGACGATGATTATAATACGGGATTCCTCAAGAAAAATTAAGCTGAAAATATATAACACTTCCAGTTAACATAATGCAGTGGTGCACTCACCAATGCTGGTGTCTCGAAATTGCTCAAGGAATCGTGACGGATCAAATGGCGGCAGATCGCAGCCGTGGGGTTTCCACCGCCACTTGATAATGTCGAGTGCGTTCGACTTGTTACCTGCGATGCAATTCCATCCTTTGAATATCTCCTTGCACGTGTGGTCATAGCGCGGCGGAGATCTGATTGATGGATCATAGATCCAGCGTCCGTCCGAGTAGTTGCAGGCACCGTTTGTCGTGGCAGGCACCACGGGGTAGAAAAACGACGGCGGCGGAGCATCCTTCCGGAAGAGAGAGAAGCAGAAGTAGAGAGAGACGGCGCAGAGGAGAGTGATAAGGGCGCGGGGTGCGAGTGAAGAATTGGAAGGAGCGGGTGGTTTCTTGGAGCCGTGAAGCGGTGCTCTAGTGGCCATGGCCAATGCCATCTAGCGCGACCGCTACTCACGCTATTGGATCTTAGATAAATCACCGACACGCAAAATTTATTTATATTCGATTAAGAATTTATTTTGTTCCAATTAGTAATCTTCGTAATATTTTATTTTACTAATCTTCGTGGTATTTTTTTTAGTAATCTTCGTAAACTATATTACAGGTTTTTATCATTTTGACTAATTAAGTGATATACTTAATTAATTAAAAATTAACAAAAAATTAAATGGTAGTATAAATTTAGGAGTTCCTCCGGTTTTAATTTTTGCTCACAACTCTTAAACTTGATTCTGAATACATAGATTTTACATTATTTCTAATTCTAATAATAGAAAATTACCAAATTTCATAAAATTAAAATAAATTTTATATTCATTTAGTGCACAGTTATAAAATCTAAAATATGTAATTTGTACTTTAACTTTTTATATAACTTATTTAGCATATTATTATCAGAAAAATATGTTTATATAACTTTTTTATATAACTTCGCCGTTAAAAATGTGGATATTAGATTTCACACCCACATTGCAAGGAAGAAAACAGAGTATTTAACTACGTGTTTTGTGCATAAATTGAAAATAAATACTTATTTATATAGTTAAGAGAATGGCCGGTCACAAGAATGGCAAGCCACAACGCATCGCGCCCATGCCCACGAGCCACTTCACCAAAATGGCAAGCCACAATTAGGGGTGAGCAAAAAAAACGAAAACCGAATATTCGAACCGAACCAAACCGAAATTTTGAAATTCAATTCGGTTCGGTTCGGTTCGGGCGAAAAAAAACCAAAAAACCGAATTATATTTTAAATATAATATTATATATATTTATTCTATTAATTTAGTACATTATATCATATATATAATATATATTCTTTTAATATATTTTTATATAATACGTATTATACATATTCTATTAATTTTATATTATATATATTTATATTCTATTAGTATATATAAAATAAAATGAATTATATATATTAATATAAACTATTTTTTTGGTTTTTTCGGTTTGGTTCAGTTTTTTAAGTTAGGTTTTTCGGTTTTTCGTTTCGGTTCGGTTTCAATTTTAGCCTAAATTCGGTTTTTCGGGTTCTGTTCGGTTTGGGCGAAAAACCGAACCGAAACCCGAATGCACACCCCTAGCCACAACGCGTCTCACAATGGGTTCCGAGTGACAGGACAAGCCAAATCAGGCGTGCTGCTGAGTGCTGATGGCTAGCTTTGATCCGATTTTAGTTTGTTGAACTTTGTTCAAATATTTAGAGGAAAAATGATGTGTGTAACTAAATTAAAATAAGCAGCTACCGAAACATTAGAGAACATTAATTGATTTATTTCTCAAGTGGAGAGGAGAAGCTACATTTGAGTTCCAAGTTCACTTACACAACAGAGAAGTACAATTTTGTATGACACTGAATTAAGATAAACAAAATTTTGAATTCAAGAATAGATCAATGTCTCGTGTACGTATACTATAACAGATTAACAACATACAATAACTTAACAGTGTAAGAACTAAGAAGCATGCATGCTAGATGGTTCCATTACTGCAAGGGTTTAAGGTGAAAAACTTGGCAGGCAGGCCTGTAAGATTGCTTCTTTGTCGCCTGTTCGAATTTCTTGTTCGCAGCTTCATTCTCTTCTAAGCTGGTTTGGATGAAAAACCTAATCCACCATGATGAGCTCCGGAATTTGGCCTGAATAACAAACACGCCCACTAGCAGATTCAAGGACTCGCTTATTTTGTTTTTTAAAGCAAACAAACACAAAAGAGAAAACCAGCAAAGATGAACCAGCTTTCCATCACCGAATTTTGTATAGCGGGATATTTATGGAAAACGTTGAAAGTTGGGGACTATTGATTAAAAAAAAGGAAATTTGGGACATTTTTTGGAATACACTGAAGGGATATGTTTATCAGGTGTTGTTCAAATTTTGGGGGCTGAACTAACAGTAGATTAAGTGCTTGTGTATTAAGAATTAGGAGAGGCACTCAGGCACAAGCCTCTGACCCCACTAAATTGAGGTGTGATCAGCCATTATCATTCTATAAGTCATTCTATAAGCATCCGATGGCATGGTTTATGTGCGTGGGAAGGTTGGTGAGTGAGAGAGCGAGTGTAAAAGTCGAATGTAAAGTTTCCAGGTTAAGAATTGCATGTAAAAAGATAGGATATACTTACAGGGCGTCCGAACTTGGACAGCTCAGCCAATTTAGCTCTTTGATGACCTGGATAACCTACAGTAACATAAAATTGGTAAACTCGGTTTTTGAAGTAACATGGGCACAGCAGGCAGTCATGCCATTATCTTATTCTACTAAAAGAGCCTAAACTTTTGCAGACAAAATAAAAAAAATCTGCATGGTACACATGGGGATTACCATGTAACAGCAGGAAATTACAAGTATGGTTAGGACTCGCTAGTCACTACCCTCAATCATTCGGTTAAAAGAGCTGTGACAAGCATCCTTGGATAAAGAGTGACAGAAATTGTTAATTATAAGCTTAGATAGGTACCAACAGAATACTTAAGATCTTTTATTGTGCACAAAACTAAGGAAATGAAAATGGTACTGTATCATTCATGTTTTCTCTATCTGCGTATTATGAATGTTTTATCACTGGGAAGCAGGAATCAGACTGGAAGGAGCACTGCATCACTTGATCACAGTAAGCACACACCTGATGCTACAAACCGGATAGGCATGACACTTTGGTACAAGACACAGTTCCTGCTACAGTGCTACTAGATGCAAAACTATGCCAATCAGAAAACTGGTAAACCTGCTCAACCATGTCCAACTTACAAAATGCTAAAGACTTGGTCAATTAAGATCAAAGAGATGAAAATATGATCACACAGACAAGACTCATCAAAGGAAATCAAAACCAAGATTTCTGAGAAATTACCAGATAATAAAACTAAGCCATCAGATGCCACTCGCGCTAAATCCGGAACAGTTTTATTAAGATATTTTGGTGACAAGTAATCCAATGCATCTGACACAACAACAAGAGAAAATGACTTGGGCTTGTATGGAAGGGGAAACTTGATATCAGCCACACGTACAACGGCCTTGCTCACAAGGCTCCTGCAGTTGGCATCAACATCATATAATTCATATGGCTCTACACCCCAAGCTTCAGTATCATCTTCTTTTAATATTTGAGAGACTATTGAGCATGTTTCTGGGCCAACATGCAGTACCTTCCGCATGCTGTCACCATATGATTTCTTAAGGATAGGTATCAATCTTTGAAGTTCTAGAGTACAGGAAACCCCACCTGCAGGAACAAATAAACCCAAGAGCAATCATCATATCAGAGGTGATTCGTCTATTCATGAAATAACTCTGAAAAAGATTAAGTAGTGTTCCAAGAATTATTTGAGCAGTTAAAAAGTAATGGAAACTCTATAGAATTCAGATCACATCAATAACATTACCTAGTAGACTAAATGCAGAATAGCTAGCAGAACTCACATGAGTTAATCCAGAGCCCTTCAGAATAAACTGCCCTATGTTTTTCATGTATTTTACCAGAAAAAGTATATTTTTCGGATTTCAATATTTGTAATAACAAAGTATACTTTTCAACAT